>NC_091989.1:67653243-67893243 GCF_044704955.1 Pristiophorus japonicus | reverse complement strand
CTTTTTCTCTCTCACCATCTCTCTCTCGCCTTCTCTCTCTCTCTCTCTCTCTCGCCATCTCTCTCCCTCTCTCTATCTCTCTCGCCTTCTCTCTATCTCTCTCTCTCTCTCTTGCCTTTTCTCTTTCTCTCTCTCTCTCTCTTGCTTTCTCTCTCCATCTCTATCTCTCTTGCCTTCTCTCTCTCTCGCTCTCTCTCGCCTTCTCACTCTCCCTCTCTCGCTTTCGCTTTCTCACTGCCTCTCTCTCTCTCTCGCCATCTCTCTCGCCTTCTCTCTATCTCTCTCTCTCTCTCTTGCCTTCTCTCTTTCTCTCTCTCGCTTTCTCTCTCCATCTCTCTCTCTCGTGCCTTCTCTCGCTCTCAATCTCTCTCGCCTTCTCTCTCTCCCTCTCAAGCTTTTGCCTTCTCACTCTCTCTCTCTCGCCTTCTCTCTCTCTCCCTCTATCTCTCTCTCTCTCTCTCACCTTCTCTCTCTCGCTTTCTCCCTCTCTTTCTCTCTCTCTCTCTCTCTTTCACTCTCTCGCCTTCTCTCTCTCGCCTTCTCCCTCTCTCTCTCTCCCTCTCTCTCTCTTTCACTCTCTCGCCTTCTCTCTCTCGCCTTCTCTTTCGCTCTCTCTCTCTCTCTCTCTCTCTCTTTCTCGCATCTTCTCTCTCTCGCCTTCTCTCTCGCCTTCTCTCTTTCGCTCTCTCTCTCTCTGTCGCCTTCTCTCTCTCTCTCTCTCTCTCTCTCGCCTTCTCACTCTCGCATTATCTCTGTCGCCTTCTATCTCTCTCTCTTTCTCTCTCTCCCTCTCACCTTCTCTCTCTCTCTCTCTCTCGCCTTTTCTATCTCTCTCTCTCTCTCTATTGCTCTCTCTCGCCTTCTCTTTCTCCTCTGCACCCTTTCCAAAGCCTTGCTGTTCTTGACCGAGGGATGTAACATAATGTACCAATTTATTGGATGGCTGCTGCACTGTTGGCCTGCTGGGCAGTTCTACAATTATTACATAGAATTACATGGAATATACAGCACAGAAACAGGCCTATCGGCCCAATTGGTCCATGTCGGCTTTTATGCTCCGCTCGAGCCTCCACCCGTCTTTCCTCATCTAAATCTATCAGCGTAACCCTTCTTCCTCATGTGCTTATCTAATCTCCCCTTAAGTGCATCCATATTATTTGCCTGAACCACTCCCTGTGGTAGTGAGTTCCACATTCTCACCACTCTTTGGCTGAAGAATTTTCTTCTGGATTTCCTATTTGGTTTCTTGGTGACTATCTTACATAAGAATTAGGAACAGGAGTAGGCCATCTAGCCCCTCGAGCCTGCTCCGCCATTCAATAAGATCATGGCTGATCTTATATTGATTGCCTCTGATTTTGCTGTCTCCCACAATTGGAAACATTCTCTCTGTGTCTACTCTATCAAAACCTTTCACAATTTTATCAGCCTTCTCTTTTCAAAAGAAAAGAGACCCAGCCTGTTCATCCTTTCCTGATAGGATGCATTTCTGACATCATCCTTGTAAATCTTTTGTTTACCCTCTCCAGTGCCTCTAGTTCCTCTTTATATTACGGCAACCAGAATTGTTCGTAGTATTCCAAGTGTGATCTAACCAAGGTTCGATAAAGTTTAGCATAACTTCTCTATTTTTAATTTCTATCCCTCTAGAAATAAATCCTAGTGCTTTGCTTTTTTATGGCTTTATTAATCTACGTCGCTACTTTTAGTGATTTGTGTATTTGCACCCCAGATCCCTTGCTCCTCTACCCCATTTAGATTCTTATTTTCAAATAATGTGATCTCCTTATGTTTCTTACCAAAATGCAACACCTCACAATTATCTGTCCTGAATTTCATTTGCCAATTATTTACCCATTCTGCAAGTTTATTAATGTCCTCTTGTAATTGGTTGCAATCCTCCTCAATTTGGTGTCAGCTGCAAATTTACAAATTGTGTTTTTGATTCCAAACTCTAAATCGTTAATACAAATTGAGAACAACTTAATATAAATTGTGAACAATTGTACAAAAGTTCAGTGTGAAGACTATGCATTAATACTTTAGCTGATTATCCACAGTTAAGTGTGGCAAATTGTGTAAAGAAAATACAAAAGGTAAAGGTTTCATACCTTCCCTTAACTTTTAGGTTAAACAGACCAGATCATCATATCCAGCTGAGATTAATTCTTCCTGTTTCTTTTACAAAAACTCTACCACTTTTTTCTACTTTGGATAGCACGTTATTTATCTTAATAATAGATTTTGTTGAAGATGTTGCTCTTTTTTATCCCTTTTACAAACAGTGTGCAACCTCAGATGTAGAACTGCGCTATCTTTAACTCTCCTTCGTAAAACTCCCCAGACAAGTTGTCTACATGGATTTCCCTACATTACAACAGTGGCTACACTACAAAAGTAGTTCACTGGTTGTAAAGCGCTTTGGGACATCCCGAGGTGTTGAATGGGGCTATATAAATGCAAGTTCTTTCTCTCTTTTTTCTCTTTCTGCTCTTATAACAAGCTTTACGAATTGCCAATACTTTGATGTACTGACCAGTAAGAGACATCAGGAGAAATGCCATGTGTTTCACCTGGGATCAGATGCTTTATTTCCAATCAACATAATTAATTGGCATGGTTATTGCCATGTTTAGTGGTTACCATGTTTTTAGTGGTTAAATGGTTAAATAACCTTAAAACTAAAAAAAACGGTTTAAAATAACTGTTAGCTAACACAGTTGGCCAGCCCATCGCATGTGGGCACGCCAGAACACTTTGGCCAGAGTTTTCTGTGGTCCATGCGGGCGCAATTGGAGGCGGGTCAGGTGGGAAATTTAATGTCTTACAGCGGGTCGGGAACCTGCAGGCATCCCGCCCCCACGTGCTTTTCTCCCGGGCGCGTTTGCCAGCGTGGCAGTGACCCGAACAGCAGAGACGGATGAGCTAATTTATATCATTATTAGGCACTTGTCAGGTCTTTTTCACACATTTCAAATTTCCCTGGTATGACCACGGGAATCTTGCAGCTCGGGAACCACGTCTGCGAACCTGAGGCAGAAGCTCAGTGGCCATTGATCCAGCTGATTAGTGCACAGCATGAAAAGTACAATAAAAACTGCCACCTCACAGCTGATCACTTTCACAATGCAGATGCTGTTGCTAACTGCATTGTCAGCACAGATTTAGCTTTCTAGAGGTTGCAAGTGTTTCCAGCAATGTCGGCATTCACGGTCACCTCATTGGTGGAGCCTATTGCACCATTGACAGATTGCTTCTGTCAATTTTACTGGACCTGCCATCTATTCCATCAGCACGGGTGCCATTATACAGTCTCACCTTGGTTCTCAGGATTGGACCATGATGAACCAGGGTTATGGACCAAGAGATGGAAAGTGGGATTAGGCTGAATAGCTCTTTGTTGGCCTGTGGGGACACAATGGGCCAAAATAGCCTCTTTCCATGCTGTAAATTTCTATGAACACCAGCATCATCAACATCAACACCACCAAGCTTTTCCTCAACCACCTGGTGCTCCACAGTACAGACGCCATCAGCATAGGGCTGCGCTGCACCGGAGACAATACCCCCAACACAGGATATACAGGCAGAGGATGAGCTTCTTCAACATGACGGACCAGCAGTGCTAAAGAAGGCTCGGGTGAGGTCATTGCAGATATTTGCAAATTGCTGGAGGAAGACCTGCAGCCCAGAGGAGCGGGTGGACACGCCTTACCAGTGGCTGTAAAAGTCATCAGTGCCCTCAACCTCTTTGCCTCAGGCTCCTTCCAGGGATCTGCAGCAGGCATTTGCGGCATCTCGCAGTCAGCCACCCACAGATGCATCACATAGGTCACCGATGCCCTGTTTGACAATTCATGGTCTCCAGGGCTGTAGTGATACCTGCCCTCCTATATGGCTCAGAGACGTGGACCATATACAGTAGACACCTCAAATCGCTAGAGAAATACCACCAACGATGTCTCTGCAAGATCCTGCAAATCCCCTGGGAGGACAGACGCACCAATGTTAGCGTCCTCGACCAGGCCAACATCCCCAGCATCGAAGCACTGACCACACTCGACCAGCTCCGTTGGGCGGGCCACATCGTCCGCATGCCCGACACAAGACTCCCAAAGCGAGCGCTCTACTCGGAACTCCTACACGGCAAGCGAGTCCCAGGTGGACAGAGGAAACATTTCAAGGACACCCTCAAAGCCTCCTTGAAAAAATGCAACATGAAATGTAATTCCTGTATTGGACTGTTCAGTTGGCTAAGAACTCACTTTTAGAGTGGAAGCAAGTGTTCCTCGATTTCGAGGGACTGCCTATGATGATAGTGACACATCAACTAATTATATCAACTTTGCCACTGATGAAGCCAGTGGGCTAGAATTTCCCCAAATAACGATATAACCGTTTTTGATGTTATTAGCGATTTTTTAGCCGAAATAACGCCAAAAAATAAAGACCTAAAATTTGCCAAACGTTTTGTAATGTTTGGCGCAGCGTTACAAAAAGCGCCGTTTTTAATGACAAAAGTGAACTTTTCTGTGCATGCACGGAAATTTTTTTTTTTCGCCCGTTTATCAGATGAGGGGTGTGGCTGCGCATGCGCAGAACACTTCCAGGACTGACTCAGCCATTATTACAGGGGATTTACAGTTCCAGCACAGTGCTCCATACTTCAACACAGGTGCTGCAAGAACAAAAATGCAGCACGATTTGGGAAGGAAGAGGGCTCGGAAGTTTACCCAGGATGCAAGTAAGGCCTTCGTAGGCAATATAGAGAGGGGATGGGGCCAGATTGGAAAGAAGGGTAAAGGGAAACTGCACCCATCTGCAATGGCAGAAGCGAGGAAACGCGTGGTTGAGCAGGTTACCTCTGTGGACTCGGTCAGGGAGACATAGAAACATAGAAAATAGGTGCAGGAGTAGGCCATTCGGCCCTTCGAGCCTGCACCACCATTCAATGAATTCATGGCTGAACATGCAACTTCAGTACCCCATTCCTGCTTTCTCGCCATACCCCTTGATCCCCCTAGTAGTAAGGACTACATCTAACTCCTTTTTGAATATATTTAGTGAATTAGCCTCAACAACTTTCTGTGGTAGAGAATTCCACAGGTTCACCACTCTCTGGGTGAAGAAGTTTCTCCTCATCTCGGTCCTAAATGGCTTACCCCTTATCCTTAGACTGTGACCCCTGGATCTGGACTTCCCCAACATTAATAAGAACATAAGAACATAAGAATTAGGAACAGAAGTAGGCCATCTAGCCCCTCGAGCCTGCTTTGCCACCCAACAAGATCACGGCTGATCTGGCCGTGGACTCAGCTCCACTTACCCGCCCGCTCCCCATAACCCTTAATTCCCTTATTGGTTAAAAACCTATCTATCTGTGATTTGAATATATTCAATGAGCTAGCCTCAACTGCTTCCTTGGGCAGAGAATTCCACAGATTCACAACTCTCTGGGTGAAGAAATTCCTTCTCAACTCGGTTTTAAATTGGTTTGGGCAGATGATTGCTGCAAATTTTGACTTTTGTTATTTATAACTAGTTCATTCTATCTATCTGCAGTCACATCAAAGTTGATGAATGAAATAAATTCTCCTGCTTGAGCTATGCCAGAATTCTGCAGTTATCACACTGCCATTTGGGATCAAATATCTCAGCTCAGAAATCCTTGGCTTATTGTAACCCTTGAATACACACAAACAGAAGAGAGGAAAATACAGCTGTCAAAATTATACAACTCAAAAGTTCTGCCAGTTAATTCTAGCCTTCAGTGATATGTTTTGGTTTGAGGTTTGATTGTTCAATGTTTGTTACCATTGGTTTTCAGCACTCATTTAGCACCCTTCCTTTTTGCAGTTAAATTATTTACATTTTTCCAGCTTTACATAATGTAGAAGAATGTGCAGATTTAACTTAAAATATGGGCAAATAGGCTGCCAGCCAGCAATTGACGGTATTAATATGGGGTGAGGGGGGTGAGCAGTTGCTCCCGTCACCAGTGCAGGAAGAGGCGGCATGACCTTTGCGGGACAGCCAGAGTAAGTTATATTTTTATTTATGCTCTCCAATTACTTAAATTGTAAATGTGACATATCTTGGTATTGCTAGGCTTCTGATCACCACACATTATAAAGACTTTGTTTTCTGCACTGCACTTCGATATTTTAATGATGAGCAACGTGCGAGTAAAGGGACATTAAACAGATCACTTCATTAAATGCAGACATATGGTTTAAGTGCTTTGATGACTATCTGTGTGTGCTACA
This sequence comes from Pristiophorus japonicus, assembly GCF_044704955.1. Classification (NCBI taxonomy): domain Eukaryota; kingdom Metazoa; phylum Chordata; class Chondrichthyes; family Pristiophoridae; genus Pristiophorus; species Pristiophorus japonicus. The sequence goes on along the minus strand of NC_091989.1, from coordinate 67,886,977 downwards.
ACAGCAGAAGGCCGCTCCCGTAAAAATGTCTATTGCCATCTTTGCAGAAATAGTTGTCCCATAACCGGCGACAGCAGTGGAAAACTGGTGTCGGTACGGCAACACTGGCTCCACTCACTCATCTGGAAAGTCGTGCGGCAGGTCTGATTGGTGCGTCGCAGAGATTGATTACCCGTGTAGATGCTGAGTCCGCATTGGTGAGTGAAGGTAAGTGTTATATCTGTGATGTACTGATGAATGGCTCCACGAGGCAATGTATTGTACTCAAACTGTAGTGACCTTGGTCCTTTATTCCAAACTCCAGAGTGAGGCACAAGCCTGGTGGGCAGCCTTTTATACTGGGCCCTGCCACCAGGGCAGGAAACCCCTGGTCTCCACCAGTTGCACCCTCTAGTGGTGCCAGTATGTATATACAATGTGTAAACCTTATTGATGGTACCTCAGGTAAACAAGTCTCCATCTTATGCAACCACACTGTGACTACACAGAGAGTAAGTACATCCTTAGTCTGCATATATAACATCACTCTCCCCCATGTCCTTTGTGCCAATTACCTTTGCACTATGTGCTCTGGCTTAGGTCTCCCCAGACTTAAGTGCCAATAGCCCTTCCCCTTGGCTGTGCTTTGGCTTGGCTCTCTCCATGTTAACCCCCAAGTCCTTTTGCCACAACGTTGGGTGGTGGTTATCAGATTGGATGGTTCAATGATGCAGTGGAGATTCCAGTGGGTTCTAGGTGTGAACCATGTGTGTGTCCATGGCTACATACATCCATTTCCCCCGCCCCGCCCCGCCCCCTCTCCAGAGCGAGATCATGCAGCTGGCCTGTTACATTAAAATACAGGATCGGACACAGTGTAAGTACAAAGAAAGGAAGAAAAAAATTTTTTTTTTACAGTTTCTATCATGACACCTTGGTTCAGTGACTTACATTCGTTATGTTTTACGATCGAGCGCCAGGAATGGGTAGATTGCATTCATGGTTCAGTCATGGTCAGTACTGAGGTAGCAGTACAGGTATGCGAGGATGCAGATTCCAGAACAACCAGACGGGGTCCTAGTCATCTGATGGCCGCGTTGCACCCCCTGCTAGTGGGGTGGGCTTGGTTTGCTCACCTAGCCAGGACTCAGGGCCTTTGCCGTTGCCTAGTAGCGGGCAAAGCCACAGATGTGTGTGGCCTCTCTTTGAGGTCTAAAGAGTATTCTGCCTGCTCTCTAACAGTGTTGGGAATTTGGCTATTCCAGATCCCGTTTGGGGAACTCGTTGGTCCAGACCCAGTCACTCCTGGACATGGCCGAGGTAGCGACTGGGTCTGGGGGCTGCACCGTCTCCACCCGGGTGGTGGGTAACAGTGGCCGACTGCGTGTATTGGCGCCGTTTTCGTTTCCGGGTCCGTGGCGAATGGTGCCTTCGGGTGCCTGCAGCGTGGGATAGACCTGAGACAGGGTATCAGGATCAGTGCCTTCACCCTCCTGAGGTCACTCGCTTGCTACTTTTGGGGACACTCTATTCCCGACATCTCGCAACAACATTTTTTTCTTTACATTAGGAATAGTACCGACAATTCGCGACAACATTTTGTTCACAATCTTAATCGGTTCGTTACATTGATTGCCATGCACACAATGTCTCTTTAAGTTCAGTTGGTTGCAGGTCTCCTTTAAGAGAACCCTACTGGCTTTACCCCAGTCAAATCCTTTGTTAGACACCACGAGTTGGTCCCTCAGCGTTGCACCTTGTGGTATTGCCGCAGCCATCTTTTTTTTCAGCCATGCTGCCCTTCGCTGCATCAGGGATGCCATCTTGCCTCTGTCCTTGAGGTCGACTGCCTTGATCCTTCTCTCCCGTGATTCTGTCACAAAAGCTGGAAGAGTGCCTGTGAATTCGATCTTCCTCCCAGGAGTCCTGTCACTGGAGCCGGGGAGGTACTTTTAGGTCGTTCCAGTCGGATCATTGCCACGCAATCGTGATGGACGGTCTGTGCCTCAGGTGCTGCCCTGGTCTGTTCTCTGATGCCTGGCCCAATCGAAGGTGAGGTTTTGCTCTGCCTCTGAGCACGGGGGATATTGATTGTTGGAGTGAAGAGGTCTTCCCATTTCCACTGGATCTTCCCCATCCACCTTCTTCCGAGTAGCATTGGACCATCACCTGCAACAATCTACAGAGGTAACTTGTGCAACACACCATTATGGATTACACTTACATCAGCACTACCAAGAACTGGGATCAGCTCCTTGGTGTAGGTGCGCAACTTTTCCTGTACTGGAACCAGCTTGGGTCGTTTTTCATTCCATAGCCTCTCGAAGACATCCTGACGCATCACTGACTGGCTCGCTTCCGTGCCAACTTCCATGAAGACGTTTATCTCAACTTCCATCTTCACTGGAGGACAATTGGTGGTGCAGGTATACATTCCATACACTTCTTTTTGGGACTGAGCTGCCTCTCTGGCCAAATCATCATACACCCCGCTGGATTCAAAGTTATCTATCGACTCCTCTGCTAGACAATGAGTCGTATTTCTTTTACACATACGCTGGCGGTGGCCCTTCATGTTACAGGCTTTGTATACGTACTCAACAAATCGACACTGGTGAGCCCTATGGTTTCCTCCACAACGGGAGCATGGTGCTACTCGATTAGCACCCCTCGGCGGACTCTGAGTTCTGGAACCCTGAGGTCTGTTCTCTCTGCCCTGGGCAGAGCCACGTTCTACAGTCTTGCCTGTGAAAGGCACCATTCTGTGTGCAGTACTTACTGGGTTTGAGTCCACAGGATGAATGATTTGCTTGGTGCTGCAGGTTGAGGTCATGAATGCCTGATTGATGCTGATGGCTTTCTGCAGGTTGACTGTGGTGTCGGCAGATAATAGCCTGTGAAGGAGGCCCTCGTGGCCAATTCCCATAATGAAGATGTCTCGCAATGCTTCGTTGAGGTGCGTGCCAAAATCACATGGTGCCTCAAGTCTCCTGAGGTTGGCAACATATTTTACAATCTCCTGGCCCTCAGGTCTGCGGTGAGTGTAGAATCTGTGCCTGGTCATGAGGATGCTTTCTTTTGGTTTAAGTTGGTCGCGAATTAGTTCAGTCAGCTCATTGTATGTCTTATCCTTGGCCTTCGTGGGTGTCAACAAGTCCCTCAGGCCCACAACTGGTCAGCAGTATAGCCTTGCGCTTCTCCGCCGAATCGTCTGTCTCCCCTGCCAGGTCATTTGCCATGAAATATAACTCGAGTCTTTCCGTGAAAGCATCCCAATCATCACCCTCTGTGAAGTCTTTGCCAAAGGTAGCCATAATCGCGTGAATGTCCGTATTGTCGTCGCCTGTTGTTATGCCTGTGATGTATTTATGAGTGACTCCAGGAGGCAATGTGTTGAACTCAAACTGTTGTGACCTTGGTCCTTTATTCCAAACTCCAGAGTGAGGCACAAGCATGGTGTGCAGCCTTTTATACTGGGCCCTGCCACCAGGGCAGAAAACCCCCGATCTCCACCAGTTGCACCCTCTAGTGGTCTCAGCATGTATATATATACACAGTGTAAACCTATTGATGGTACAACAAGTAAACAAGTCTCCATCTTATGCAACCACACAGTGACTACACAGAGAGTACATCCATAGCCTGCATGTACAACAGTAAGTCCTGCAAAATCCACAGTCATGGTTGGCTCAATGTTAAAAACTGTGTGGGCTAGGCTTCGGTGTATGCGATGTACTGTCACTTCTCGTGGTCCCTCAAATAAGCCTGCGCTATGTGAGCCTACTCATGTCACCGTGCTGCCTCCCCTGCTGCTAACCAGTCGTCTGTTCTTTTTATTTTGCAGATGATGTAGAAACATCCAATAATGGAGAAAACTCTGCCAGCTCGCCAGAAGCGGCAATGGACGACACCGACCTCAACCTCCTGATGAACCTCCACAGGAGGAGGAAGAGGAAGAACAAATGGATATGGTGGGGGGGGGGGGGGGGGGGGGGGGTAGTGGTGGTGTTGTTGAGGGCGAAGGAGGGCACGCAGGCACAAAGACCTTCATCTGCAGCCAGCAGTCATCATCATCATAGGCAGTCCCTCGGAATCGAGGAAGACTTGCTTCCACTCTAAAAATGAGTCCTTAGGTGGCTGAACAGTCCAATATGAGAACCACAGTCCCTGTCACAGGTGGGACAGATAGTCGTTGAGGGAAAGGGTGATTGGGACAGGTTTGCCGCACGCTCTTGCCACTGCCTGCGCTTGATTTCTGCATGCTCTCGGCGATGCGACTTGAGGTGCTCAGTGCCCACCCGGAAGCACTTTCTCCACTTAGGGTGGTCTTTGGCCAGGGACTCCCAGGTGTCAGTGGATATGTTGCACTTTATCAAGGAAACTGTGAGGGTGTCCTTGTAACGTTTCCTCTGCCCACCTTTGGCTTGTTTGCCATGGACGAGTTCCGAGTAGAGCGCTTGCTTTGGGAGTCTCGTGTCTGGCATGTGAACACTGTGGCCTGCCCAGCGGAGCTGATCAAGTGTGGTCAGTGCTTCAATGCTGGGGATGTTGGCCTGGGTCGAGGACGCTAACATTGGTGCGTCTGTCCTCCCAGGCGATTTGCAGGATCTTGCGGAGACATCGTCAGTGGCATTTCTCCAGCAACTTGAGGTGTCTACTGTACATCGTCCATGTGTCTGAGCCATACAGGAGGGCGGGTATTACTACAGCCCTGTAGACCATGAGCTTGGTGACAGTTTTGAGGGCCTCGTCTTCAAACACTCTTTTCCTCAGGTGGCTGAAGGCTGCACTGGCGCACTGGAGATGGTGTTGAATCTCATCGTCAATGTCTGCTTTTGTTGACAGGAGGGTCCCGGGGTATGGGAAATTGGGGATGTTTCCAGTAGAGTGGACAAGGGAGAACCAGTTGATGTGGTGTATTTGGACTTTCAGAAGGCTTTCGACAAGGTCCCACACAAGAGATTAATGTGCAAAGTTAAAGCACATGGGAATGGGGGCAGTGTGCTGACGTGGATTGAGAACTGGTTGGCAGACAGGAAGCAAAGAGTAGGAGTAAATGGGTACTTTTCAGAATGGCAGGCAGTGACTAGTGGGGTACCGCAAGGTTCTGTGCTGGGGCCCCAGCTGTTTACATTGTACATTAATGATTTAGATGAGGGGATTAAATGTAGTATCTCCAAATTTGCAGATGACACTAAGTTGGGTGGCAGTGTGAGCTGCGAGGAAGATGCTATGAGGCTGCAGAGTGACTTGGATAGGTTAGGTGAGTGGGCAAATGCATGGCAGATGAAGTATAATGTGGATAAATGTGAGGTTATCCACTTTGGTGGTAAAAACAGAGAGACAGACTATTATCTGAATGGTGACAGATTAGGAAAAGGGGGGTGCAACGAGACCTGGGTGTCATGGTACCTCAGTCATTGAAGGTTGGCATGCAGGTACAGCAGATGGTTAAGAAAGCAAATGGCATGTTGGCCTTCATAGCGAGGGGATTTGAGTACAGGGGCAGGGATATGTTACTACAGTTGTACAGGGCCTTGGTGAGGCCACACCTGGAGTATTGTATACAGTTTTGGTCTCCTAATTTGAGGAAGGACATTTTTGCTATTGAGGGAGTGCAGCGAAGGTTCACCAGACTGATTCCCGGGATGGCGGGACTGACATATCAAGAAAGACTGGATCAACTGGGCTTGTATTCACTGGAGTTCAGAAGGATGAGAGGGGATCTCATAGAAACGTTTAAAATTCTGATGGGTTTAGACAGGTTAGATGCAGGAAGAATGTTCCCAATGTTGGAGAAGTCCAGAACCAGGGGTCACAGTCTAAGGATAAGAGGTAAGCCATTTAGGACCGAGATGAGGAGAAACTTCTTCACCCAGAGAGTGGTGAACCTGTGGAATTCTCTACCCCAAAAGTTGTTGAGGCCAATTCACTAAATATATTCAAAAAGGAGTTAGATGTAGTCCTTACTACTAGGGGGATCAAGGGATATGGCGAGAAAGCAGGAATGGGGTACTGAAGTTGCATGTTCAGCCATGATCTCATTGAATGGCGGTGCAGGCTTGAAGGGCCTACTCCTGCACCTATTTTCTATGTTTCTATGTTTCTAAATGGTCCACGTTGTCCAGGGCCGTGCCGTGGATCTTGATGACTTGGGGGGGCAGTGCTGTGCGGTGGGGACATGCTGGTGGAGGACCTTTGCCTTATGGATGTTTAGTGTAAGGCGCATGCCTCAGTAAATACGTCAACTATGACTTGGAGTTCAGCCTCTGTATGTGTGCAGATGCAGGCATCGTTCACGTATTGTAGCTCGATGGCAGAGGTTGGGTTGGTCTTGTTCCTGGCCTGGAGACGACGAAGGTTGAACAGGTTCCCACTGGTTCTGTAGTGTTCTCGACTCCATCCCGCAGCATGCTACCCGCCACCACCTCAGTAAAACCCGAGCACTCTACGAGGTAGAAAAAGCCATAAGACAGCTTAAGAACAACAAGGCAACGGGAGCGGATAGAATCTCCGCTGAGGCACTGAAGTATGGCAGAGAGGCACTGTTGGCGTGAATACGTGACCTCATCTCTCTCATCTGGAGGGAGGAGAGCATGCTGGAAGCCAGCAGTACGGAGGAGTGGGGGGATCGGGACATTCTCCGATTACACAACATCCAAGCTCGCTGGTCCCAGTGGGTTGCAACAAAGCACACCAGGGCAGCAGCAGGCCATCTGTGCGGAGGCTGCGTCGGCAAGACCGCTCTGCTGAAATGCAGGCTGAACGGGAAGTAATAGATTTGATGGGAATGACTGGGGAGAGCGTCTTGATCACTAAATCGCTCCCCGACACCATGGGTGGATCTCGGGAAACATTGCAGCACTATCTGCCGACATTAGGGAGGGCATGTCGGGAAGCATTGCAGTACTATCTACAGAGATTAGGGAGGGCATGTCGCTGATAGTGGCTGATACACGCGACAACACTGAGGCTGTCATTGCCCAGCGACAATTGACGGTCTCGACTGAAGCCACTCCAATCCCCAGACCACCCTTACCAGTCACTGTTTGGGCTGAGCAACAGGATGAACACTCCAAGGCCGGGACTTCCACAGCCCCAGCTTCTCGAGGGCTTCCATTGCCGTCTCCTTTGTCTGTCCCCCAACAATCACAGCGCCCATCCCGTAATACTAATAAAACACAGCTTGGAGTCACCAGGACTAGGGGCAAGCCTGCGGTTACAGGCAAGACTAATGCCAAGGGCAAGAGGGGGAAGGGGGGTTTAAATTGGGGGGGGTGGGGGGCGGAGAGGTGGTTACAGCTGGAGTTTGCTGCTGTGGCTGTTGTTGTTGTTGGTTGTTTGCTTTATTGTTATTTAAGTGACGTTAATTTAAAAGTTTAATATAATACTAATTTTTTTTATTAAAGTTAAAAAAGTTGCTTTTAAACACATGTTTAATAAATTTAAAATTATTTTTTCAACTAAACCAAACTTATGTAGTGTCTCATTCGCAATGTCCTTAAAAGTCCTTAAAAACAAAGTAAAACTCACAAAAAGCTCGATCTGTCAAACGCAGCCTTCCCTCCAAAAGCTTTCATTCACTGAACTGTAGCCCCGTTTTCCAAGATGGCGCCGTTATCGATGATTTCAATCCGACACGACCAGGTACGACAAGCTTTGTTAGTGCAGTATTTATCACGGTGCTTAAAAATGCTGTTATTGGCCAAATTCACAACAACGCCGATATCGTTATTTTTGACGGCGAGTGACGTCACAAGAACGGTTTTGAAAATAGGCGGTGGTTATTTTTTAATGACGCCGTTATACCACTGGCCAAATTAGCAAAATGGCGTTACATTTTTTTATCGACAAAAAAACACTTTTAACCCGAAAAAATGACATTAAAACGTGTGTTGGGCTGGCCAAATTCTGGCCCACTAGTGTTACTGAGCGGGCGCATGGCTTTGCCACTCTGGCTGGCTTCCCATGGGTGCAGGGCATCATCCACTCTTCACACATGTAGCCATCAGGGAACCGATCATCACCCAGGAGTTTCTTTTCAACCGCAAGGGCTTCCACTCCCTCAATGGGCAGCTTGTCTGCAACCATGTGCATATGTGCGCAAATTTCCCTGGCAGCTGTCATGACTCTTTCGTGCTGCGCCAGTCCAGCCTCCCTCAGCTCTTCACTCCTCCAAACACACTTACCGGCTGGCTGCTTGGAGACCAGGGCTGTCCACTGAAGATGTGGCTCATGAGACCCTTGAGGAGGCCAAGTACTGAGGCCCAGGAGAGTCACAATGAAAGGCACATTTCCACCAGATGTGTCATAGAGCAGACAATAGGCATGCTGAAAATGCGCTTCAGATGTCTTGACAGATCTGGAGGAGCCCTTCAGTACGCACCAGCCAGTGTCTTCAGAATTGTCGTTGTTTGCTGTGCCCTGCACAATATAGCACAGCAGCAAGGATTAGCGCTGCATGAGGAGCGAGCCTCTGAGTGCAGAGGAGGAGGAGCATCAGCTGGAAGATGAGGAGGAGATCCAGATCCCACCAGCACCCAAGCACATTGTTGCCCGGGAGGCCAGGGGTGGCCTCATCATGGCCAGATTTGCTTAACTTTACGCATTACACCCATACGGCTGCCACATACTGCGCCAGGTTGGCAACACCGTAAAGCATCCCTACAATGTCCAGGCCATTGCTGGATCTAATGTTATGTCTCACTGTTCACTGCAAATCACTAAGCCAGTTCCAAAGGTGCACACAAATTTGTCCATGACCGTAAAGTGGTGAAAATAAAGATTTTTTTCGGTGACATCACAGTAACAGAAATGATACAGAAACATTTCATAAAACACCCAAGTGCAGCTACTTGTGTTTGACCTTTCTCTTATAGAATCAGAGAATCATAGACATTTACAGCACGGAAGGAAGCCATTTCGGCCCATCGTGTCCGCACCGGCCAACCAAGAGCTATCCAGCCTAATCCCACTTTGCAGCTCTCGGTCCGTAGCCCTGTAGGTTACAGCACTCCAAGTGCACATCCAAGTATCTTTTAAATGTGGTGAGGGTTCCTGCCTCTACCACCCTTTCAGGCAGTGAGTTACAGACCCTCACCACCCTCTGGGTGAAGAAATTTCCCCTCAAATCTCCTCTAACCCCCCCCCCTCCCCCGCAATTACTTTAAATCTATGCCCCCTGGTTGTTGATCCCTCTGCCAAGGGAAACAGGTCTTTCCTATCCACTGTATCCAGGCCCCTCATAATTTTATATACCTCAATCAGGTCTCCCCTTAGCTTCCTCTGTCCAAAGAAAACAAACCCAGCATCTCCAATCTTTCCTCAAAGCCAAAATTCTCCAGTCCAGGCAACATTCTTGTAAATCTCCTCTGCACCCTTTCCAGTGCAATCACATCTTTCCTGTAATGTGGTGACCAGAACTGCACGCAGTACTCCAGCTGCGGCCTAACCAGTGTTTTATATAGTTCAAGCATAACCTCCTTGCTCTATGCGTGCTTCTACGAGTGCGACCCCTGTGGCTACAGCAGAGATAGAGGCAGGCTACGACTGCACAGACCCTTTTGGCGGTTTTGGAGCCTGTAAGGGCCCCGCCAAGGTCTGCTCCTCCTGTGACTGTGCAGGGGCAGACTCGGACATCGGGACCCGAGGAGGCATCTGGGGCTCTGACTGAGGAGGGGCACAATAGGGGACAAGTGTGAGCACTTTGAGAGGAGTCCCCACTTCCATGTCCCCTCTCACCATCATCCCTCTCATGGGCCACCCACACTTCCCTGCTAGCAAGGAGCTGGAGAGCACCTTGCTGCACAGCAGCGGGGCCTTGCGAACCCACTTAACACCCCTCCAAGAGAGGATGTCCATGTGCCTCTGACATCTATTCTCCATAGAGACCATGTGCTCCTGTGAATGGTGCATTACCTGCTCCGTGCAGGTGGCCATCCTTTCCATGGAGGAGCCTACAGTCGCCATCGCCTGCGACACGGTGGTGCTCATGTTGGAGATGGACTCCTCCATTCTCTGAACACTTGCAGACATCGCAGTCACAAAACCTGTCAGAGCCCCCTGCACGTCTTTCTGCCCCTCCAGAATCGTCCTCTTTCTGGATGGCCCCCGAGGCTCAGCGTTTGCCTGCAGCTGAGCAGAGCTGGGAATATCCTGTGCCCTCCGGCGAGGAGTCTCCACTGCTGTCCCTGTCTCCACCACCTGCTCTTGCTCACCTGTGAGTTGTAAGACACCAGGTGACAACACTACTCTATCTCACGTGGGACACACCCAGGTATGTGTATCTGCCCTGGTGCTGGGTGCGCTTATGTCTGGTGACGGTGCACCCTCAGAGGCTGGAGGCTGCTCTGAGGAGTCATCTTCCTCGTCCTCCTGGACAGTGGGGGTGGGTGGAGGGGGAGATCTTGATGGACCTGTGGGAAAGTAAAGAGATGAGTTAGATACGTCATATGAAGAATGGGTACAGCTACCATTAAACACATGATGACCATTCAGTGGCTGCTGACATCAGTCACCATATGAATGACTGCTGTATGCCATGTAGCTGCAAGATATGTAATTCTGTCACCACATTGCTGGGATGTCTCCCTCTCTCCGTCTCCTACCTCCCGCTGCTCGGTGACTGCAGAGTCTTCCAAGGCGACCTCCTCTGCTGATGTTGGAGTGGCCAATGATGGAGGGCCACCTCTGGTTCTCTCCTTCTTATTGTGGGCTCTCTTTTCCTGCAAGGAGGGAAAGAAGAGAAGGTAGAGTGAGAGCGATGGAATGAATGCAAGGAATGAATGGGTTACAACTGCAGAGGGAGACTATGATGGAGTGGGGTGCCAGAGCCAAGGAGCCTCCTTGTGTGTTGTTAGTTGGTATGATTGCATATGAGTGAGGGTGAGGGGTGGCTAGTGAGATGAGGATATGATAATGTAGATCGAGAGGGATGGATGGAGGTGCAAGGTATGTTGGTGTGAGTAAGGATGTGCAAGAGCAGGCTTGGGAAGGCAGAGTGATGGGGATGTGATGAGAGGGGCAGGAAGATAAAGGTGAATGTGGCTTTGTACTCACCTTTCCTGATTTAATGAGATCATTTAAACATTTGCGGCACTGCACCCAGGTCCTTCTGACCACATCCCTGCTGTTGACCTCCCCTGCTATTTGGAGCCAGGCTCCTTTTGTTTCCTGGGGAGGTCTATTCCAAGGGAAGAGGACCTCCCTGCGTGCTCTCGCTATCACCAGCATATGGAGGGAGTCATCGGAGAGCCTGGGTGCAGCCCACTGTCTCAGTTCAGTCATGGCACTCTGTAGCAGTCCCGTGTGCTGCCTGCATTATCCTCGATGAACCTTCAAATGCAATGTGGCCGTGGCCCCTTTAAATAACACGGCTGAAAACGCGTAATTGCTGACGTCATCAGACCCGCACCATGTAATTGGGCCGAGTAACACGCAGGGTGGCCCCAATACACCCTATTAACGGAAAATCGTTCTCTGGAGCGGCGTGATGTGAATGGGGTCACGACCCGCATGGTGACTGCCCACACCCGACCCGCCCAGCTACAAAAAATTCCGTCCTTTGTGTGTTCTGGAAAACCACAAATGCAGGAAGCACCACCAACTGCTCGAGCTCAAGCTCAGAGTTTCAGAGCTTGAGGGGCTGCTGGCGTCCCTTCAGTGCATACGGGAAGTTGCGAGTTTTGTGGCCGCATGTTTCAGGAAGTGGCCACCCCGCAGCTACAGAGCGGCATAGTTTCTTTGAATAGTACATTGCGGAACCAACCAGGGAGCAGGCTATCTTAGATCTGGTACTGTGTAATGAGACAGGATTAATAAATGATCTCATACTAAAGGATCCTCTAGGAATGAGTGACCATAACATGGTTGAATTTCAAATTCAGTTGGAGGATGAGAAAGTTGGATCTCAAACCAGTGTCCTAAGTTTAAACAAAGGAGACTACAAAGGTATGAAGGCCGGGTTGGTTAAAGTGGACTGGGAAAATAGATTAAAGTGTAGGACGATTGATGAGCAGGGGCAGACATTTAAGGAGATATTTCATAACTCTCAACAAAAATATATTCCAATGAGAAGGAAAGACTGTAAGGGAAGGGATAACCATCCATGGCTAGTTAAGGAAATAAGGGATGGTATCAAATTGAAAACAAGGGTATACAATGTGGCCAAGACTAGTGGGAGGCCAGAGGATTGGGAAACTTTTAAAAGCCAGCAAAGAACGACTAAAAAAAAATAAAGAGAGGGAAGATAGATTATGAAAGCAAGCCAGCACAAAATATAAAACAGATAGTAAGAGTTTCTACAGGTACATAAAAAGGAAAAGAGTGGCTGAAGTAAATGTTGGTCCCTTGGAGTATGAGACTGGGAAATTAATAATGGGGAACAGGGAAATGGCAGAGACTTCGAACAAATATTTTGTATCAGTCTTAAAGGTAGAAGACACTAAAAACACCCCAATCGTGAATAATCACAGGGCTATAGGGAGGGAGGAACTTAATACAATCACTATCATAAAAAAGTAGTACTCGGTAAAATAATGGGACTAAAGGCGGACAAGTCCCGTGGACCTGATGGCTTGCATCTAGGGTCTTAAAAGAAGTGACTGCAGAGATAATGGATGCATTGGTTGTAATCTACCAAATTCCCTGGATTCTGGGGAGGTCCCTGCGGATTGGAAAACCGTAAATGTAACGCCCCTATTTAAAAAAGGAGGGAGACAAAAAGCAGGAAACTATAGACCAGTTAACTTAACAGCTGTCGTTGGGAAAATACTGGAGTCCATTATTAAGGAAGCAATAGAAGGACATTTGGAAAAGCATGATTCAATCGAGCAGAGTCAACATGGTTTTATGAAAGGGAAATCATGTTTGACAAATTTGCTGGAGTTCTTTGAGGATGTAACAAGCAGGGTGGATAAGGGGGAATCAGTGGATGTGGTGTATTTGGATTGCCAGAAGGCATTCGATAAGGTGTCACATAAAAGGTTACAGCACAAGATAAAAGTTCACGGGGTTGAGGGTAATATATTAGCCTGGATAGAGGATTGGCTAACTAACAGAAAACAGAGAGTCGGGATAAATTGGTTATATTCTGGTTGGCCAACAGTAACTAGTGGGGTGCTGCAGGGATCGGTGCTGCAGCCTCAACTATTTACAATCTATATTAAAGATGTGGATGAAGGGACCGAGTGTAATGTAGCCAAGTTTGCTGATGATACAAAAATGGATGGGCGAGCAAGTTGTGAGGTGGACACAAGAGAACTGCAAAGGGATCTAGGCTAAATGAATGGGCAAAAATTTGGCAGATGGAGTATAATGTGGGAAACTGTGAGGTTATCCACTTTGGCAGCAAAAATAGAAAGCAAATTATAATTTAAATGGAGAAAAATTGCAAAGTGCTGCAGTACAAAGGGACCTGGGGGTCCTTGTGCATGAAACACAAAAAGTTAGTATGCAGTTACAGCAAGTGATCAGGAAGGCAAATGGAATGTTGGCCTTCATTGCAAAGGGGATAGAGTATAAAAGCAGGGAAGTCCTGCTACAACTTTACAGGGTATTGGTGAGGCCACACCTGGAATACTGCATGCAGTTTTGGTCTCCGTATTTAAGGAAGGATATACTTGCATTGGAGGCTGTTCACTCGGTTGATTCTGGTGATGAGGGGGTTGACTTATGAAGATAGGTTGAGTAGGTTGGGCCTATACTCATTGGAGTTCAGAAGAATGAGAGGTGATCTTATTGAAACATATAAGATAATGAGGGGCTCGACAAGGTGGATGCAGAGATGATATTTCCACTCATAGGGGAAACTAAAACTAGGGGGCATATTCTCAGAGAAAGGGGCCGCCCATTTAAAACTGAGATGAGAAGGAATTTCTTCTCTCAGAGGGTTGTAAATCTGTGGAATTCTCTGCCCCAGAGAGCTGTGGATGCTGGGTCATTGAATATATTTAAGGCGGATATAGACAGAACTTTGAGCGATAAGGGAGTAAAGGGTTATGGGGAGTGGGCAGGGAAGTGGAGCTGAGTCCATGATCAGATCAGCCATGATCTTATTAAATAGTAGAGCAGGCTTGATGGTCCAAAAGGCCTACTCCTGCTCCTATTTCTAAAAAAAAAGGAAAGCGCGTTCAGGAGGAGAAGGAGCGGGTGACCACCAGGCGGACTAGAAGGAAGAGGCAGGCGGTTTAGGAATGCCTTGGGAGTGTCCCACTCACTAGCGTGCCATTCAGTGTTGAATACCAGTGAGGGTGATGACACCTAGGGGAGCATAAGAAAGTGTATAAATGCAGTTGTTAAAGGGGATTTGATAGTCAGGGGGATAGATAGTTGTTTCTGCAACCACAGACAGGAGTCCCAAATGGTGTGTTGCTTCCCTGGTGCCAGGGTAACAGGTATCACTGAACGGGTGCAGGACATTCTGCGAGGGGAAGGGTAACAGCCAGAGAGCGTGGTCCATGTTGGAACCAATGACATAAGTAGGAAAAGGGTTGACGTCCTACAGGCTAGGAAGGAGCTAGGAAACAGATTAAAAAACAGGACCTCCAAATGGGAATCTCTGGATTACTTCCAGTACCAGGTACCAGTGAGTACAGAAACAGGAAGATAGTGCATGTGAATATTTGGCTAGAAAAATGGTGCAAGAGGAAGGACTTCAGATTGCTGGGGCATTGGGACCAGTTCTGGGGCAGGAGGGACCTGCATAATCTGGACGGGTTACACCTTGTGATGTATTCTGACGACATCACTCACAAGCACACTCTACACAACATGGCTCTTAACACAGAAACTGTCATCATGTGACTTTGCCACATTATCCTTTTATTATTTACATCAGTAGTTGCAGTAACGCAGCAGCCCACTAGGTGGAGCAGTAGTCCAGTAGGGGGAGCTCTCTTACACTTCTCCCTGAACAGGGCTGGGACCTACGTCATTGTGGGAAGGTTAACTAGTACTGTGGGGGAGGGTTTGAACTAGTTTGAACTAGTTTAAAGTAGTTATGGAAATGAACAAAGACAACTCAACGGTGCAAATACCCAACTGGAAGAGAGCCAATGTCAGTGATTTGAGAAGGTATCTAGCACACGTGGACTGGAAACATAGATTGCCCAGGAACACAGTAAATGAGTAGGCCTTCAGGATGGAGATAGTTCGGGTACAAACCAAGCATATTCCCATAAGGAGAAAATATAGGGCATCCAAAGCTGGAGCTCCTTGAATGACAAAGGAAATAGAGATTAAAGTGAAACAGTAAAAGGAGGTTTATGACAAATGTCAGGTATAGAATACAATAGAAAATCAGGCAGAATAGAGAAGGTGCAAGGGCAATGGGATATAAGAAGGGCAAAGAGAGAAAATTAGAAAATATTAGTGTAACATGAAAGGGAACCCAAAAATCTTTTATAAGCATAGAATTACATCGAATATGCAACACAGAAACAGGCCATTCGGCCCACCTAGTCTGTGCTGGTGTATATACTCCACACGCGTCTCCTCCCATTCCATCTGCCTCATCTCAGTCTTTCAGCATACCTTTGTATTCCCGTTTCTCTCACACACTCATCTGGTTTCCTTTTGAAAGCATCTGAGCTACTGCTTCATATAAAGAGTAAACGGATAGTTGAAGGAATGGTGGGGCTGATTAGGGATAAAGGAGGCAGAGGGCATGACTGAGGTACTGGAGGAATACTTTGCATCTGTCTTCACAAAAGAAGAGGATGAAGATAATACTGCAGTAGAGGAGGAGGGAGTAGAGATATTGGATAGGATAAAAATAGATGGAAAGAAAGTGCTAAATAGGTTGACATCACTCAAAGGCAACAAGTCACTCGACATGCCTATAGTTACCAATCGAGATGGGAAGCGTCCTAAGTTGCTGAGGGAAGCAAGGGTGGAGATAGCAGAAGCTCTGACCATAATCTTTCAATCCTCCTTGGATATGGGAGTGGTGCCAGAGGACTGGAAGATTGCAAATGTTACACCCCTATTGAAAAAAGGGGAGAGGGATAAACTTGGTATCTACAGACCAATCAGACAAATGTCAGTGCTGGAAATACTACTAGAGACCATCGACAAGGACAAAATTAACGCTCACTTGGAGAAGTATGGGTTAATAAGGGAAGCCAGCATGGATTTGTTAAAGGCAAATCATTTATGACAAACTTGATTGAGTTTTTTGTTGAAATAACAGAGAGGGTGGTGCAGTAGATGTTGTATATTTGGACTTTCAAAAGGCATTTGATGAAGTACCTCTCAACAGGCTTATTTGGAAAATAGAATCACATGGGATTAAAGGGTCCATGCTAACTTGTGTATGAAATTGGCTAAGGGATCAGAGGCAGAGAGAGTGGTAAAGACATGTTTTCTGACTGGAGAGAAATATGCAGTGGGGTCTCCCAGGAGTTGGTAATAGAACAATTGCTTTTCTTGTTACATATAAATGACCTGGACTTGGGTACAGTGAGTACAGTTCTGAAGTTTGCGGATGATACAAAACGTGGCAACATAGTAAATAGTGAAGAGGTTCATAGCAGACTTTAGGAGGGCATAGACAGACTGGTGAAATGGGCAGACACAAGGCAGATGCAATTTAATATGGATAAGTGTGAAGAGATGCACTTTGGGAGAAACAAATATGGAGAGTCAGTACAATCTAAATGGTAATACATAAGGCAAAATAATGCGAATGCTGGAAATTTGCAATATAAACAAAAAATGATGGCAATACTCAGGACAGGAAGAATCTGTGGAGAGAAACATAGTTAGCATTTCAGGTCTGTGACCCTTTGTCAGAACTGGAGAACATTAGAGATGTAACAGGTTTTAAGCAAGTACAGGTGCAGAGAAAGGGGGAGGGGAGGAAAGAACAAAAGGGAAGGGTTGCGATAGGGTGGAGGGCAGGAGTGATTAAATGATAAAAGGTATGCTGGTGCAAGGCAAAATGGGATGGTAATGGGACAAGTAAAGGGACACAAGATGGGTCTAAAAGAGGTATAAATGGGAACAGCAGAATCATTACCAGCAGCTGCTGTCCGAAGAAATGGTAGCGATGATTATGATCTGAAATTGTTGAACTTGATGTTGAGTCATTAAAGCTGTAACATTTTCCAGTTGTGACAAAGGGTCACAGACCTCAAATGTTAATTCTGTTTTTCTCTCTCCACAGAAGCTGCCTGACCTGCTGAGTATTTCCAGCATTTTCTGATCACATAATCTAAATGGTATTATTTTGAGGGGTGTGCAAGAGTAGAGGGGCCTGGGGGGATGCATATTCACAAATCTTTGAAGGTGGCAGGGCAAGTTGATAAGCGGGTTAAGAAAGCTTATGGAATTCTTGGCTTTGTAAATAGGGGTATTGAATACAGAAACAAGGCAGCCATGCTTACAAAACCTTTACAAATCACTGGTTCAGCCTCAGCTGGAGTATTGTGTAACATTCTGCGCATCATACTTTAGGAAGGATGTCAAGGCCTTAAAGAGGGTACAGAGGAGGTTTACCAGGATAATACCAGAGATGAGGGACGTCAGTTATGTGGAGAGATTGGAGACACTGGGATTCTTCTGAGAGCAGAGAAGGTTGAAGGGAGACCTAATAGTGGTCAAAATTATGAGGGGTTTTGATTGAGCAAGTAGCGATAAACTGTTTCCTCTGGCAAGTGAGTCAGTAACCAGAGGTCATAGATTTAAAATCATTGGCAAAAAAAAGTAGAGGGGGTATGTGGGGAATTTTTTCACACAGAGGATGGTTCCACATGTACGCTAATGACACCCAGCTCTATCTCACCACCACCTCGCTCAACCCCCCCCTACACTGTCTCTGATTTATCATGTTACTTATCCGACATCCAGTCCTGAATGAGCAGAAATTTCCTCAAATAAATATCCAATATTTCAAAGAGCTGGCAGAGGCACAACAGGCCAAATGGTCTCCTGCGCAGTAAGATTCTATGGGCTAGACTTTCCACTTCATATCGCCCATCTAAGGCCCATCTATGGCCCAAAACGGACTTCTATCGCCCATTTTGAGCAAAAAGTGGAACTAGGCCCAAAATATCGCCGGAAAAATAGGCCCCCAAGTTTCCACTTTGATCACTGAGATGATCGCCCAAATGATCGCCCACACAAGGCCCATCCCAAGTTTCAGCACTTAGCATGCACTTCGCTGGGCCGATGCAAGGCCCAAAAGAGTGCTCAAAAATAGTTGCTTTTTCAGGGCCTTAGACAGGGAAATGGGCACTACGGACGCCATTTTTAGCCTCTGAGGAAGGGTGGAGAATTGTTCTGAATTATTTAGAGAGTAAAATTGAAGCAAATTGTACTCAGAAATTTGGAACAGGGAAAATAAATAGGTATTATCACCTTATTTATGCTAAATAGATCTCATATATTGGAATTATTTAGTAAATAGCTTTTACATAGTGAAGTTATTTAATGATATTCTATGGGGAAACAGAATAAACAAACAAATCTGCATGAAGAACTGTACGTTGTAAAACTTATGTGAATAAGAGAGAAGGAACAAAAGTTGTAGAAAATTATTTTTTATTAACAAACAAAATAAAAAAAAAAAACTAATGAACAGCACCCTCCCTCCAACCCCCCACCCCCCGCACCAACCCACCATTCCCTCAAAATCCCCAAAACGTTAGAAGAAGAAGAAATTGAACATTTTAAAGAACAAGTGGCCATTTAAGTAATGATAATAAGTGACCATTTCAGAAAGAATGGAAAGTGAACAGTTAAGTAATGATAACAAGTGAACAAGTGAACATTTAACTATTGAATACAATTGGCCAATTTAGTAACAATAACAAGAACAATAACAAGAGTATAATAAATTGATAATAACAAGTGAACATTTTAAAACAAGTGAACTACATAGAGAAGCATTCCCCCCTCCCTACCTGCGGCTACGTTTCCCTCCAGATCCTGTCCCACCCCATGTTCGCACTCCACCCGCCCGTTTTGGTCTACGCAGACCGACACCAAGACGTTGTGCAGAGTGGGATGTCAAGACTTCCTGCCGTGGTGGAGGTGACGGAGAGGAAGCGGAAGCCTGAGGCTCTACTTCCTAATCCGGAGGAACTGTACCCTCCGTACTCGCTTGCGTGGTAGGAGTCTCGCTGCGAGCCGACACGACACCTTGGGGTGCAGCGCCGTGTCCAGCCAGCAACGCATGCCGTAGGGCATTGGTTGCGGCTGTCTGCTGCCGCCTCCAAGGTCTCCCTTGCAGTCTGTGACTGCTCAGAAGACCAGTTGGAGAAGTTCTGGCAGAACTCGCTCCAGGATGCTGGAAACTGGCTCCAGTTCGCAGAGAATCCCGCGAACCCCTGGATAAGGTCGCGACCGATCGACTGTCTCCCTGCACAGGGCAATCGAGCTCTCTGTCTGGCCCTCCAAGGCAGGCGATTGCTCGCCACGCTGACCAGACCTCCATGGGGTCGGCGTTTGCAATGTGACGCGCCTTGGTGTCGCCACCTGCACACCGCTTGGTCCCGGTTCCTCTTCCATCTCAATCGAGATGGCCGCAGGTTGTTCCCCCGCCCACAAAAAAAATCTCTTCTTCTTCCTCCGTCTCCGTCTCCTCCTCCTCCTCCTCCTCCTCCTGCTGAAGCACAGCAGCAGGAGTCTGCAGTGGCTCCTCTTCTTCTTCAGCCTCCTGCGATGTTGGAGACGGTTCAGTGGTAGTGGACTCCACTGACTTGACAACCACTTGACCTTTAATTTGATAAACAACGTTTAACAATTCAAATCATTGCATTACAATTTTTCTCGAACTCAAAACATTGCAATGCTTTCCATTACCCCATATGCACAGGTGATCACAAGGTTTAACATGACCTCACATGATCTCATTCGAACATCTATAGTACATCACCATTATATATCAGATTATATTATAATTGCACTCACTCACTCGCTCACCCACTCACTCACTCACTCTCCCACTCACTCTCCCACTCACTCACTCACTCACACTCATCAAATCACTCACTCACTCACTCTCCCACTCATCACTCACTCACTCACTCACTCTGATGTTGGGGAAGTCCAGAACCAGGGGGCACAGTCTAAGGATAAGGGGTAGGCCATTTAGGACTGAGATGAGGAGAAACTTCTTCACTCAGAGAGTTGTTAACCTGTGGAATTCCCTACCGCAGAGAGTTGTTGATGCCAGTGCATTGGATATATTCAAGAGGGAGTTAGGTAAGGCCCTTACAGTTAAAGGGATCAAGGGGTATGGAGAGAAAGCAGGAAAGGGGTACTGAGGGAATGATCAGCCATGATCTTATTGAATGGTGGTGCAGGCTTGAAGTGCCGAATGGCCTACTCCTGCACCTATTTTCTATGTTTCTATGTTTCTATAACATTACATTGTAATTGCATAACATTGCATAACATCAAATTACATTTTAATTGCATAACATTACATGCGTAACTACGATATTTTCAGTATTTACTAATGATTCACACATTGAACAATGCACATTTCTCATTACTCACATGTCTCAAGGGTGGATTTGGCCACACCATGGGATGTCACCGAACGGCTTTCTGGCCCCACCAAAGCCACCGCAAGCTCCTCGTAAGCACTTAAACTGTGCATCATGGCAGAGCCCCCGTCCATCCTGCGTTGCTCACGATTATTGCTCGAGATATTCTTCTGTAAATGATATGATAACATTGCACGGCATAAGCAAATGGATCAGGCAATTTAAGACATTGAAGACAATTAAGACTGACAGATTTAAATGTTCTATTACAAATTAGCATAACATTGCATATTTCATACTGCAACATTTAACTTTATGTTGGGTTGCATAAATTGATTCATAATTTAGTTATGTTTAAATGTAACCAAATAACATTGCAGATTCTAGTTAATATTTAGATCATTAAATAATACATAAATATAAATTTCAACTTACTCTCGCAGCTGCCAGTAGGCTGTTCCACTGTTTGCGGCACTGGTCCGGTGTGTGCGTTTCATTAGAGGCCGACGTGACCACGTCAGCAATGTCAGACCAAATCCTCCGATATGCACGGGATGGAGGTTTCCCATGCCCACCCCGTGTCAGATCCTCCCACCTGGTGCTGACAGCATTCACGAGAGCCTCATTGGCCTCCTCGCTGAAGGGCTTGGCCCTATTCCTCTCAAATGATCCCTCCATGTCGATTAATAGCAGATTATTCAGACCACAAAATGCTTTCTCCTCTCTCTCTCTCTCTCTCCCCGACCCTCACAGAGCTTCTGAGCATGTGTGATGACCCCTGACCTCCCAAAACGCGGGAAGGAGCATCAACCTGAAAAAAAAAATCAACCTGCACATGCGCAGTAATGCGTTGATAGGGAAGCTTTTTTTTTTCATTCACTTCCGTTTTCTTTGGGCGATTGTGAGATCGCCGAGAAATCACATCGCCCATTTGACATCGCTGGGCTAAGGCCGAGTGGAAAATCGCAAAATAAAATGGGCCTTGTGCCGGTGATCAGCATCGCTGGAACAAGACCCATTTTTTTCGGCCTTAGCCAGAAAGTGGAAAGTCTAGCCCTATAATTCTATGTTAGCAAAGCCAGAATATAGCAGAGAATTACAGAATTAGCCAAACTAACTGGTAATTTACCTCAGAAAGCTACCACCAAATATCAGAAAGATTGCCGTTTAATAATGACCAAGTGCTGAATGTATCCTACATCTGGTGAATGTGGCCCTAACTAGCTACAGATGTACTCACATGCAGAAGTGTTGATCTCATGATTGAATCTAATGGTGCAGTTATAAAGTATAACGGTTGCTCTGTGTTTTAATGCAGCCTTTTCTGATACCCAACTGTTCATGTTGATGGTGCTGTCATCTCACAAAGAAAAAAACATCAAATAAGTTGGAAGCCCTAAATGGCACTCAGTTATGTTTATATCCCTTTGGCTCAGTGTATAGCACTCTCGCCTCTGTATCAGAAGGCTGTGGGATCAAGTCCCACTCCAGGGATTTGAACACATAAACAAATCTAGGCTGACACGCTGAGGGAGTGCTGCACTGTCAGAGGTGCCGTCTTTTGGATGAGATGTTAAACTGAGGCCACGTCTGCCCTCTCAGGTGGACTTAAAATGGCACTATTTCGAAGAAGAGCAGGGGAGTTATCTTCGGTGTCCTGGCCAATATTTATCCCTCAATCAACATAACAAAAAAACATTATCTGATCATTATCACATTGCTATTTATGGGAGCTTGCTGTGCGCAAGTTGGCTGCCGCATTTCCCCCACAACAGTGACTACACTCCAAAAGTACTTCATTGGCTGTAAAGCGCTTTGAGACGTCTGCTGGTCGTGAAAGGCACTATAGAAATGCAAGTCTTTCTTTAAAAAAGAATAACATATTCTTGCTGTTTGTTATTTGAAATGATTCATTAAAAGAATCAACAGAACCTAAAATATATCTTCTCTCTTTGATCTCTTTAAAGGAAACTGTCGCTCATATCAACGCTGACAGTATTTCGGAGTTCCGGGACTAGAAATTCATCTTGGGCGGTGGTGCTAACCAGGCGGTATTGGATCAGATCGCCCACTCCTTACATCCAGCGCCCGATATTCAATTTCGCTGCAGTCAATCCACCAGGCGCTGTGTATAATGGTCGGCCAATTCGGTACCACCCGTTTTGCGCCACTTCTTGAGATGAATTTCTGGGCCCTACTCTCTTCAATTTTACAACCATCGGTTCTACGGCAAGCTATTGCGGCATTTTTGTCCCCAGCTGATTTTCTTGACTCCCCTCTTGAAAGCATTCTCGTCTTTGGGTTGGTCAGATTCCACAGGTGACGGACCCCTTTTGGTACCTTGGCCATGGGACTATTACCAGATGCGAATGGTGCCAGACTATTCAGCTGCAGGAGGCAGCACAACCAATGTAAGTGTTCTGTTATTGCTGAGATCCGCTCAGCAGGCTGGCACTGGCTGCAGGACTGGTGGACTTTCACTCTCCCTAACCAAGGGGTGCTGAGCCAAACTTAGTGCCCCAGCCGAGAAAAAGTCAAGTCAGCACAGACCAGGGATCAAAGGTTGGACTCTCCCAAGTCCATGTGGCTCAGCTACTTGCTGTTTAAACCACTGAGCAGCTGCGGGGAGCCAGGGCGCCCACTGGAGGTCTTTGATTGACGACTATGGGGTATAGTATATGTAGGAACCATCGCAGTCAATTTGCGCACAGCAAGCTCCCACAAACAGCAATGTGATAATGACCAGATAATCTGTTTTTGTTATGTTGATTGGAGGATAAATATTGGCCAGGACACCGGGGATAACTCCCCTGTTCCTCTTCGAAATAGTGCCTTAGAATATTTTACATCCACCTGAGAGGGCAAATGGTGCCTTGATTTAACGTCTCATCCGAAAGACAGCACACCTCTGACTGTGCAGCACTCCCTCAGCACTGCACTGGAGTGTCAACCTAGATTTGTGTGTTCAAGTCCCTGGCGTGGGACTTGAACCCACAACCTTCTGACTCAGCTGGCTGACACACAATGTCAGGATGGAGGGGGAGGTTTACACAGTGTCCTCTCCTGTCGGAATTTATTATCGTGGCTATGGGCGGAGCCTGGCTAGATTGACATTATCCTTTTGACATACCCCAGTCGAGAAAAAAATCAAGTCAGCACAGACCAGAGATCAAAGGTCGGACTCTCCCAAGGTGTACTGAATATAATCCATGTCTCTGAGCCATACGGGAGGGCAGGGTATCACTACTGCCCTGTAGACCATAAGCTTGGTGCCAGATTTGAGGTCCTAGTCTTCAAACACTCTCTTCCTCAGGCGGCCGAAGGCTGTGCTAGCACACTGAAGGCAGTGTTGGGCCTTGTCGCCGATGTCTGCCCTTGCTGATAATAGGCTCCCGAGGTATGGAAAGTGGTCCACGTTGTCCAGGGCCGCGCCGTGGATCTTGATGACTGGGGGGCAGTGCTGTGAGGCGGGGTCAGGTTGGTGGAAGACCTTTGCCTTACGGATGTTTAGTGTAAGGCCCATACTTTCGTATGCCTCAGTGAAGATGTTGACAATGGCTTGGAGTTCAGTCTCTGAATGTGCGCAGAAGCAAGCACTGGAGAAATACCACCAGTGCTGTCTCCGCAAGATCCTGCAAATCCCCTGGGAGGATAGACACACCAATGTCAGTGTTCTCAATCAGGCCAACATCCCCAACATCAAAGCACTGACCACACTCGACCAGCTCCGTTGGGTGGGCCACATCGTCTGCATGCCCGACACGAGACTCCCAAAGCAAGCTCTCTACTCGGAACTCCTACACGGCAAGTGAGCCCCAGATGGGCAGAGGAAACGTTTCAAGTACATCCTCAAAGCCTCCTTGATAAAATGCAACATCCCCACCGACACCTGGGAATCCCTGGCTCCAGGCCGCCCTAAATGGAGGAAGAGCATCCGGGAGGGCGCTGAGCACCTCGAGTCTCGTCACCAAGTGCATGCAGAAGCCAAACACAGGCAGCAGAAGGAGCGTGCAGCAAACCAGACTCCCCACCCACCCTTTCCTCCAACCTGTCCCACCTGTGACAGAGACCTAAATTCTTGTATTGGACTGTTCAATCACCTGAGAACTCACTTTTCGAGGGACTGCCTATGATGATGATGATGACATGGGTAGGGAATTGCTTCGGAGTTTGGAGACAATAGTAGGGTTAATGAGTATGTACTCCAATTGGCAGGATGTGACTAATGGGACTGAATTTTAATATTTTGGTGGGTTGGGAGTGGGGCGGGGGTGGCTTGGAAGCGGTCAGGAAACCTGGGAGAACGGGTTTCCTGCAGGCCCTGCCAAATTTAACGGCAGTGCCTGATTTGCACGGACTCTGTTTCCCACCTGCAGCCAGCCCGATGGAGAGGCTGTCTGGCTGCGGGCGGGTAGGCCTGTGGCACTAGGCCGCAGAGAGGAAGGAGGGAGAGATCAAGTGGATGCCGGGGGAGCATATCTGGGGGTTGGAGGAGCATGATGTGGGGGCTAGGAGCATGAGGGTGTGTGGCTGGGGTGCCCAGAGGAGCACGATCGGGGGGCGGGGAGCACTTCGGTGGGGGGCCGGATGAGCTTGGGGGGGAGGCAGACGACATCGGGGGTGGGGAGGTGGGGAAGCCAGGAAGGCGATCGAAGGCTTGGAGGGGGAAGGGGATCGGAGGCCTCATTGGGGGTGAGTCTCCGATCATGGGGTTTAGGCAGGAACGCTGGACCCAGGAGGTAAGTGTAAAGGCACTTACTCCTGGATACAACGATTCTCATCTTACTTTAGCTTGTGGGCTTCATGAGGACTGCAAAACCCGATCAGCTGCTGTTAAATTTAAAATGGAGGTTAAATCTGAGGCACTGCAGCCTCATTATAATATTTAAATGGGCGAGTCGCTTCCAGTGAGCGGGTAGGCTGACCAGCCCCCATCCCACCCGTTAAAGCTGGAAGTGGGCGGGTTGGAGGCGGGTTCTGGTCGGGATACAGATTTTTAACAATTTAACTTCCCACCCAACCCCAACCCATTTTTTTGGTGGGGAGGTGGGGGTGTTAAGTTCCCCCCATGGTGTCATCCAGGGACGTGTCCTGAGAGCTTCAACTTTTCACTATTTTTATCAATAACTTAGAAGAAGATTAGAGAGCCTTCAATCCAAGTTTTCTGACCCTGCGAAGTTAGGTGGCACAGCAAGTAGTGCAGATGGGAGCAGGAAGTTGCCAAGGGACCTAGACAGACTAAACGAGTGGGCAAATCTGTGGCAGATGGAGTTCAGCGTGAGAAAGTGTGAGGTCATCCATTTTGAGCACAAGAAAGATAGATCAGAGCAATTGTAAATGGTGAGGAATTGTGGTGGGGCGGAGAGATTTAGGGGCCCAAGTACAGGAGTCACTAAAAACTAGTGAATGGGTACAAAATTAATTTAGAAGGCTAATGGAATGTGAGCCTTTATCTCAAGGGGACTGTAATAAAAGAGGTGGATGTTATGCTACATTATGCACTGAGCTCTGGCTAGACTGTAACTGGAGCACTGCGTTCAGTTCTGGGCACTGTATCTCAGGATGGATATATTGGCCTTGGAGGGTGCTGCACAGATTCACCAGAATGATACCAGGGCTAAAAGGGTTAAATCATGAGGACAAATTGAATCGGTTTGCATTCCCGTGAGTGTAGAAGATTACGGGGTGATCTAATTGAGGTGTTTAAGGTGATTAAAGGATTTGATAGGGTAGATAGAGAGAGACTATTTCCTCTGATGGGGGGAGTTCAGAACAAGGGGGCATAATATTAAAATTAGAGCCAGGCCTTTCAGGGGTGATGCCAGGAAATGCTTCTTCACACAAAGGCTGGTGGAAATCTGGAACTCTCTCTCCCAGAAAGCTGTTGAGGCGGATGGGCGGGGATGGGGGTGGTGTGAGGGGGACAATTGGAAATCTCACAACTGAGATTGATAGATTTTTGGTAGGTAAAGGTATTAAGGAATCTGTAGCAAAGGTGGGTAGATGGAGTTGAGGTATAGCTCAGCCAGGATCTAATTGAATTGCGGAACAGGCTCGCGGGGCTGAATGGCCTCCTCCCATTTCCATGTTTATATGGAATTCATAGGAATTTTGGTGCCTATAGCTGTCTTAGCACCAAAATTCCTATGAATTCCACATAAACATAGGAACAGGAGGAGGCCATTCAGCTCCTCGAGCCTGTTTCGCCATTCAATTAGACCATGGCTGATCTGTATCTCAATTCCTCTTACCCGCTTTTGATCCATATCTCTTGCCACCCTTACCTAACAAAAATCTATTCGTCTCAGTGTTGAACATTTCAATTGACCCCCATATCCTCAACCTTCTGGGGGTGAGAGTTCAAGATTGTCACGACCCTGTGTGTGGAGAAGTGCTTCCTGATTTTACTCCTGAACGGCCTGGCTGTAATTTTCAGGTTCTGTCCCCTTGTTCTGGACTCCCCCCACCAGAGTAAATAGTTTCTCTGTATCTACCCATTGAATCCCTTTATCATTCCTCCTTAGTTCTTCTAATCGGTGGATTGTGACACAGTGTGACACAGCTTTCACATCATGGGGGAAGCGAGTAATCCGACAACAGACCAAACCCTAGCAAACAATGGAAGGCCACCAATGAGGAGATCGCCTCCCATGCTGACTTTGCACTGGCTGTGAACTGAACTTTTTAAACTCGGGCTTTATCGTTTTTAGCTCAAGCAAAGAGCCAACCGCCAACCCAGTCCTTTGACAACACCATCGATTTAACCGGCGATCAGATGCCTGTCAGCATGATGCCTATTATAGAATCATAGAATCATAGAAATTTATAGCATGGAAGAAGGCCATTTCGACCCATCGTGTCCGCGCCGGCCGACCAAGACCTATCCAGCCTAATCCCACTTTCCAGCTCTTAGTCCGTAGCCCTGTAGATTACTGCACTTTTTTAATGTGATGAGGGTTTCTGCCTCTACCACCCTTTCAGGCAGTGAGTTACAGACCCCCACTACCCTCTGGGTGAAGAAATTTCCCCTCATATCTCCTCTAAACCTCCCCCAATTGCTTTAAATCTATGCCCACTGGTTGTTGACCCCTCTGCCAAGGAAAACAGGTCCTTCCCATCTACTCTATTTGGCCCCTCAAAACGTTATACACCTCAATAAGGTCTCCCCTCCTCTGTCCAAAGAAAACAGACCTAGCATCTCCAATCTTTCCTTATAGCCAAAATTCTCCAGTCCAGGCAACATTCTTGTAAATCTCCTCTGCACCCTTTCCAGTGCAATCACACCCTTCCTGTAATGTGATGACGATGGGACGATGGGTTTTGCTTGTCCCGTTGGCAGCCCTCAGTGTGAATTGTTATCCAAACCACTTCTTATCAAAATTCCAGCATCATTTCAAAATGGTCCCACAGGTCAATAGTCTGATAAGAAAGAAAAATATGAAAACGCCATCTCTTCAGGTCCAATGGAATTGGCATTAAATTTGACTTTTATTGAAAAGAACCTTCTATGACACATATTTAGAAAGAGATAGTTGATGAAAATAATGGAGCCAAGTACTGATGTCACCTGTGTCATTCTGCCCCAGTATTGAAAGATTTGATATTACAATATAAACTTTTGATACTTGTTTAAAATAAAGACTAAAAGAATAGACTTGGTAAAAGAACACAGAACTGTCAGCTTGAACAGAATGCAATATAAATAAAGAAATAAATACTTTTAAAAAATTTGTCCCGTGATGTGGGCATTACTGGCAAGGCCGGCATTTATAGCCCATCCCTAATTGCCCTCGAGAAGGTGGTGGTGAACCACCTTCTTGAACCTGTAAGGTTTGAAAATCCACAGCCGCATTTTATTGGAACACCCTAATGACAAGAAAACTAATATGGGATCGTCCTATACATTTTAAATGAACATTTTTGGCCAAGTAAAATTCTCAGACCAGGCAGGCTGGGAAACGTGTGGGCAGATACAGACATTGTGGAGTCTGGCTCACAAGCGAGACAGAGGCACTGGCCAATGGGGGAAAAGTGCATTCTGGCAGGCCAATCAGGGGTCGAGTCGGGCCTGAAGCAGGGAAATCCTCAACCAATGGGGACTACCCGGCCCAGTTCGAAAATATGACTCACCCCTAATCAAATTATGAATGTGGACCATCATCTACCTAATTAATATGGACAGTGGCCAATAGTCCTGAGATCACTGCGGTGATGGCCCATCAAAGGGGAAGCCCAAACCGATTGACTCCCAGGATTGTTACAATGGACCAGCAGACTTTGAGGCGACAATGTGCACTGAAACAATACCCCTGTCCTCACACCTATCTGTACCTGTGACATCTTCTGATTAAATATTCAAAGCTATCTCCCTGCCCAAACTTACACAATGGACCACCAACTGAGTTTGGGCACGAAAAGGCCAGAACTAAATTGGATACAAATATCGGACCAACGGAACCACCGAGAGGGGAGAAGCAGCTGGAGCAGTCGGAGAAGGAGTCGAGGAGCAGCAGCAGTCACAGACAGACAGAAACCGAGAGAGAACGGAGACGGACTGTTACCGGCTGGGAAACCTACCATCGAACGGGCCCTGGACTCGACTTGTGTGCAGAATATACAACCCAACTACCGAGAGGCCCAACATTGTCTCAAGAAGCTGAGCCGCACACCGAACAACGCTCCGAGGCCAACCAGCTGAAGAACCGGAGACCGAAGTAACTGGGAGAGGCAACATTCACTCCAGCTACCCCGTAAACCAACCATCCGAAGGCTAAAAAAAAACTGTCAAAAGGGATTGTAAGTATTATCCTGGGGTTTCTTTTCCTAACTGTCAGCCTCGGCTAGTCAGGTAAAAAGTGGGTGGGGGTGGTGTTGGAAATGTCTTGTAAAGATAAAATTGTGTAAGGTTTTCGTTGTGTCTGTTTCTTCCCATCGATTATCATAGTTTATAAGTGTGTGTCAGATGTGTTTTGATGAAGTTTGACCTTGTTGGAAACTTACCATGGTTAATAAATTGGACTTACCCGTTTTTTTTTCGTTCCAAGGACCACTAGTCTCTGAGTGTTTTGTTTTCCCTTGTGGAAGCTCATAATCCACCAAAATTCTGAGGTTAGAACCAGATAGGGGTGCTAGGGTGCTTCGAAACCGGCAGTTTAGTGGTCAGCGAGCCATAAGCTGCTGGACTGTCCCCTAGAAGGGAAGAGAGGCCCAATACACCAACAGCCACCAAAGACCCCTGTAATTGGGCAGAGCAAAAAAACCCCTACAAACCGCTGCAGTCCGTGTGGTGAAGGTGCTCCCACAGTGCCTTTAGGGAGGGAATCCCAGGATTTTGACCCAGCGACGATGAAGGAACGGCGATATATTTCCAAGTCAGTATGGTGTGTAACTTGGAGGGGAACTTGCAGGTGATGGTGTTCCTGCTGTCCTTGTCCTTCTAGGTGATAGAGATCGCGGGTTTGGGAGGTGCTGTCGATGAAGACATCGCGAGTTGCTGCAGTGCATCTTGTAGATGGTACACACTGCAGCCACGATGTGCCGGTGGTGGAGGGAGTGAATGTTGAAGGTTGTGGATGGGGGGCCAATCAAGTGGGCTGCTTTGTCCTGGAGGGTGTTGAGCTTCTTGAGTGTTGTTGGAGCTGCACTCATCCAGGCAAGTGGAGAGTATTCCATCACACTCCTGACTTGTGTCTTGTAGATGGTGGAAAGGCTTTGGGGAGTCAGGTGGTGAGACACTCGCCGCAGAATACCCAGCTTCTGACCTGCTCTTGTTGCCACAGTATTTATATGGCTGGTCCAGTTAAGTTTCTGGTCAATGGTAACCTCCAGGATGTTGATGGTGGGGGATTTGGCGATGGTAATGCCGTTGAATGTCAAGGGGAGGTGGTTAGACTCTCGCTTGTTGAGATTGGCATTGCCTGGCACTTATGTGGTGTGAATGTTACTTGCTACTTATCAGCCCAAGCCTGGATGCCATCCAGGTCTTGCAACATGCGGCATGGACTGCTCCATTTTCTGAGGAGTTGCGAATAGAACTGAACACTGTGCAGTCATCAGAAAACATCCCCACTTCTGACCTTATGATGGAGGGAAGGTCATTGATGAAGTAGCTGAAGATGGTTGGGATTATGACACTGCCCTGAGGAACTCCTGCAGTGATGTCCTGGGGCTGTGATGATCAACCTCCAAAAACCACAACCATCTTCCTTTGTACTAGATATGACTCCAGCCAATGGAGAGTTTTCCCCCTGATTCCCATTTACTTCAGTTTTACTAGGGCTCCTTGATGTCACACTCGGTCAAATGCTGCCTTGATGTCAAGGGCAGTCACTCTCACCTCACCTGTGGAATTCAGCTCTTTTGTCCATGTTTGGACCAAGGCTGTGATGAGGTCTGGAGCTGAGTGGTCCTGGCGGAACCCAAACTGAGCATCAATGAGCAGGTTACTGGTGAGTAATTGGCCTGATTTGATTTGTCCTGCTTTTTGTGGACAGGACATACCTGGGCAGTGTTCCACATTGTTGGGTAGATGCCAGTGTTGTAGCTATACTGGAACAGCTTGGCTAGAGGCACAGCCAGTTCTGAAGCACAAGTCTTCAGCAAGACAACTGGGATGTTGTCGGGGTCCACAGTCTTTTCTGTATCCAGTGCGTTCAGCCGCTTCTTGGTATCACGTGGAGTGAATCGAATTGGCTGAAGACTGGCTTCTGTGATGGTGGGGACCTCAGCAGGAGGCCGATATGGATCATCCACTCAGCACTTCTGGCTGAAGATGGTTGCAAATACTTGTCTTTTGCACTTGTGTGCTGGACTCCACCATCATTGAGGATGGGGATATTCACAGAGCCTCCTCCTCCTGTTAGTTGCTTAATGGTCCACCACCATTCACAACTGGATGTGGCAGAACTGCAGAGTTTTGATCTGATGCGTTGATTGTGGGATCGCTTAGGTCTATTTATAGCATGCCGCTGTTTAGCATGCATGTAGCCCTGTGTTGCAACTTCCCCAGGTTGGTACCTTATTTTTAGGTACACCTGGTTCTGCTCCTGGCATGCTCTTCTGCACTCCTCATTGAACCAGGGTTGGTCCTCTGGCTTGATGGTAATGGTGGAGTGAGGGATATGACGGGCCATGAGGTTACAGATTGTGGTGGAATACAATTCTGCTGCTGCTGATGGCCCACAGCACCTCATGGATGCCCAGTTTTGAGCTGCTATATCTGTTCTGAATATATCCCATTTAGCACGGTGGTAGTGCCACACAACACAATGGATGTTGTCCTCAGTGTGAAGGTGGGACTTCATCTCCGCAATGACTGTGCGGTGGTCACTGCTACCAATGTTGTCATGGACAGATGCATCTGCGACAGGTAGATTGGTGAGGACGAGGTCAAGTAGGTTTTTCCCTTGTGTTGGTTCTCTCACAATCTGCTACGGGCCCAGTCTGGCAACTATGTCCTTCAGGACTTGGCCAGCTCGGTCAGTAGTGGTGCTACCGAGCCACTGTTGGTGATTGACATTGAAGTGAAGGATTATGGGGCACGGGCAGGGAAGTGGAGCTAAGCCCTAGATCAGATCAGCCATGATCTTATTAAATGGTGAAGCAGGCTCGAGGGGCTAAATGGCCTACTCCTGCTCCTAGTTCCTATGTTTCTTATGCAAGTTCCCCGCCCAGAATACATTCTGTGCCCTTGCTAATCTCAATGCTTCTTCCAAGTGGTGTTCAACATGGAGGAGTACTGATTCTTCAGCTGAGGGAGGGTGGTAAGTGGTAATCAGCAGGAGATTTCCTTGCCCATGCTTGACCTGAAGCCATGAGACTTCATGGGGTCCGAAGTCAATGTTGAAGCTACTCCCTCCTGACTGTATACCACTGTTCCACCACCTTGGGAGGGTCTGTCCTGCTGGTGGGACAGGACATACCCAGGGATGGTAATGGAGGAGTCTGGGACATTGGCTGAAAGGTATGATTCTGTGAGTATGACTATGCCAGGCTGTTGCTTGATTAGTCTGTGGGGCAGCTCTCCCAATTTTGACACAAGTCCCCAGATGTTGGTGAGAAGGACTTTGCAGGGTCAACTGGGCTGGGTGTGCCATTGTTGTGTCTGTAGCCAGTGCTGAGGTTGATGCCGAGTGGTCTGTCCGGTTTTATTCTTCTTATTGTTTTTCGTAGCGGTTTGTTACAACTGAGTGGCTTGCTCGGCCATTTCAGAGGGCAGTTAAGAGTCAACCACATTACATTAATATTGCATCTTTCATGACCTCAAGAAGTCCCAAAGCACTTTACACAGAAGTATTTTGAAGTGTAGGAAACACAGCAGCCGCTTTGCTTACAGCGAGCTCCCACAAACAGCAATGAGATAACGACCATATAATGGGCTGGATTTTCGGGTCTTCTCTGCTCCGTTTTTCACCCTGGAGTGGCGGCAATGGTGGGGGTGAGGTGTTTTGGCCAGGCGGTCAGCCTCCAGCACCCAGCGGCGATCCTCGGGTCCGGCTTGGTGCCGCGCGGAGCAGCACCGCCCGGAAGAGCTGCGCCTGGTGTGCAACGCCCCTGGTTGTGACACCGGCACGAGTTTGGACTATTGCCCGACCCGTATGCCCAGAAGCACATCTTGCACTGACCTCCTGGGAAATCAGGGCGTATAACCATCTCGACAGCGAAGAGGTAGGTAATTGACTCCTAAGGTAAGTGTCATTGTTTTTTCTTTGAATTTTTGGGGGATTTGTGTTGTGGTGGCATGGGCAATGTTTTGGGAAGATTTTTGTGTTTCTTTTAAAGTTTGTTCCCCCCCCCCATCCTGACGCCCAAGTTCCCATGTATAACGCCTCCCTTAGGTGCCAAATTTCGGCCTGAGTTGCTCCTGTCTTTTTGGAGCAACTGGTTTAGAATGGAGTATCTTAGAAATTTGAATTCTCGGCATTTAGTTTGCTCCAGTTCTAGTCAGTTAGAACAGTTTCACTTTGGAAAATAATTTTTTTTTCAAAAGGGGGCGTGTCCGGCCACTTACGCCTGTTTTCAAAGTTTAGACAGTGAAAACTTACTCCAAACTAACTTAGAATGGAGTAAGTGAAGATTTTTGTACGTTCGAAAAAACCTTGTCTGCACTTTAGAAAATCAGGCGTAGGAGGGACTGGGGGGGGGGGGTTTTAAAGGGAAGTTTACAAACATTAAACACTTCAGTTTTACAAATAAAGAGCCATCATCAATAATAAATGAATCAATAAATCAACCAATAAATCAATCAAAAAAAATTAATAAAAAATAAAAAAAATTTAAAAAATCAATAAATAAAACATTTTCTACTTACCGACTGCAGCACCGGGAGTCCTCCAACAGCGTGCTGGGACGGCCCCCCCAGTGTATCTCTGTCAGTGTCTCTATCTCTCTGTCTGTCTGTGTGTGTGTGTCTCTCACTCTCTGTCTGTCAGTGTCTGTGTTTCTGACAGCGAGAGGGAGAAGGGGGGTGTGGGGAGGAGGGGGAGAATGGAGGAGGGAGGGAGTGAGGGAGGGGGAGAGGAGGGAGGGAGGGAGGGAAGGAGAGAGGGAGGGAGGGAGGGAAGGAGAGAGGGAGGGAAGGAGAGAGGAAAGTTGAAAGGAGGGAGGGAAGGGGAGAGGAGGGAGGGAGGGAAGGAGAGAGGGAGGGAGGGAGGGAAGGAGAGAGGGAGGGAGGGAGGGAAGGAGAGAGGGAGGGAAGGAGAGAGGAGGGAGGGAAGGAGAGAGGAGGGAGGGAGGGTGGTAGGGAAGGAAAGAGGAGGGAGGGAGGGAGGGAAGGAGAGAGGAGAGAGGGAGGGAAGGAGAGAGGAGAGGGGGAGGGAAGGAGAGAGGAGAGAGGGAGGGAGGGAAGGAGAGGAGGGAGGGAAGGAGAGAGGAGGGAGGGAAGGGAGGGAAGGAGAGAGGAGGGAGGGAGGGAGGGAGGGAAGGAGAGAGGGAAGGAGAGAGGAGGGAGGGAAGGAGAGAAGAGGGAGGGAGGGAAGGAGAGAGGGGGGGAAGGGAGAGAAGGAGGCTGAATGGCCGGCCCCAAGACCTCGGGCTGGATTTACAGGTAGGTGGCCTCGGGGGGGGGGGGGGGTTGCAGAGGTCCGGGGGGGAGGGGGGGAGAGCCGCGGAGGTCCGGGGGGGGGGGGGCGGAGAGAGAGCCGCGGAGGTCCGGGGGGGGGGGGAGAGAGTCGCGAAGGTCTGGGGGGGGAAGCGGGACGGGAGTCGAGTCGGGTCGGGAGGAAGCAGGAGCTGGGCGTGGGAGGAGCCTTATGCATGTAGCCCCAGTGAGGCCATTCGGCCAGGGCTAGGGGCTGCATGCTTCGGGCTCCTCCCACACAGTTTTGGGCGCCTGGAGCTACTGCACATGCGCGCCCACTGTAGCGCACATGTGCAGAGGTCCAGGCACTGTTTTCAGTGCAGGGACCTGGCTCCACCCCCTACAGCTTGTGCTGCGCCGCGCCCAGCTCCAGAGGGCCTCCAGGGAGCAGGAGAATAGGTAAATTTTTTTTAGGCACTCTTTCTGGCGCGAAAAACGGGCATCGAGGTCTGGGCTGCGCCATTTTAGGCGCGGCCCGAAACTTGGGCCCCATGTGTGCACCCCCTGATGCAGGGTCCAGCTGCCCAACCATAATAACTGAGGTGCAAACTATTCCCGGGCGCTAACTTTCCCACACCTGCCGCTATTATCGCCCCAAAAAACGAAAATCCAGCTCAAGCTGTTTTGGTGATGTTGGTTGAGGGATAAATATGATTCAGGACTCCAAGAACTCCCCATCTCTTCTTTGAATAGGGCCATGGGATCCTTTACATCAACCTTGGAGGGCAGAGGGGGCCTCGGTTTAATGTCTCATCCAAAAGATGACTCCTCCGACAGTGCAGCAATCTCTCAGAACTGCAGTGAAGTGTGCTCAAGTCTCTGAAGTGGGGCATGAACCGACAACTTTCTGATGCAGAGGCAAGAGTGCTCCCCACTGAGCCACGGCTGACTCCTTGGCAGGGTGCTGTTTTGCTGAGCCAGTAGGTGGGATGTGCTTACAACAAGCCTGCCCTTGGTGACCCAGATAAGGAAGCAAGGCCTCCAGACATGATTAGAGATTATTTAATTTTCGAGTTCAAAAACAACCCATCTGATGATTAGACAGCAGATTTTGAAGAGAGAAACATATAAACCAGCCCATTCTGCAAGAGTTTTCAGGAGAACCACACGCAACGTCGGGACAAGATGGCAAAGGAGAGGAACCTTCATTCTCCCAAGAACATAGAACTTGCTCAAATCCTTCTCTTCAGTTGTACTCGGTAGAAAAAGGTTGTATGAAAAGCTACTACTTTCTTCCTCCTTCAAACTGTCAGTTGTAACTCAAAATGATTAGTTAGAAAATATCTACAGTGTCTTGCTTGATCCTTGGGGCTGGATTTTTGGTTCTGGTCATTTCGGGAGGGTAATAGTGGAGGGGCGGTAAAGTTTGCCTCGAGAACTGGTTTGTGTCCTCAGTTACAAAATTCATCAGCTGGGCCCTGAGTGTGGGGCAGACGCTAAGGGAGGTGTTGCACACCTCTCTTAGGGTGCTATACCGGCTGAGCCACTGAAAATCCCGAGCAAAAGAGCCAGCCTCGGAGCGCCCTAAGAAGGGCTTGCTTGAAAAAAAAAATCGGCACAAAAAACATTGCCAATACTTATCCCTCATTCAACATCACCAAAACAGATTATCAGGTCATTATCACATTGATGTTTGTGGGAGCTTGCTGTGCGCAAATTGGCCGCCGCGTTTCCTATTTACAACAGTGACGACACTCCAAAAGTAGTTCACTGGCTGTAAAGCGCTTTGGGATAAATCGCAAATATAAAAATAAACAAAACAATCCCACTTACTTCATTCGTTACTTACTGCATTCACCGCCACCGGGACAGCTCTGACCGCCTGGTTTTCCAGACCGTCCCACTAGGGCGCGCTACAGGGCGCTAGCAACTCAGCATCAATTCAAAATCGAAGTGCGGTTGAAACCGGTGGCGTTCCACACCGACTTGAAATTCCTGGGCACTGCTGCTCAGCACCGCCCCCCCCCCCCCGCAAAATCGGCAACTAATTCCCGGCAGGGCACTGCAAGCTGGCCGTCTGCCCGGTAACCATTCCCGCCACCATTACCGACTCTCCAGGGTGTTAACAGGGGCGCAGAAGACCGAAAATCCAGCTCACGGTCTTTTGTATTTTGGACAAGATAGAAGAGAAAATAGTTACTTTTTCTAAGTTCATTAACTCCACATTTAATTTTTGTTCAGCAATCACTGAGTTATTGCCAATTTGTGCACTCTTGCAATTCTTTAATACCTATATTCGAGCACAGTGATTTCAAGTTAACTACATATCATTGAAAAGAAAAAAGTAAGACTTGCATTTCTAAAGCGCCTTTCACGACCACCGGGCGTCCCAAAGCTCTTTACAGCCAATTAAGTACTTTTTGGATTGTAGTCACTGTTGGAATATAGGAAATGTGGCAGCCAATTTGCACACAACAAGCTCCCACAAACAGCAAAGTGATAATGACCAGATAATCTGTTTTTTTTAGTGATGTTGAATGAGGGATAAATATTGGCCAATATACACTGATGTTGGGGTAGATCTTCACCGTGCGTTGGTGTAAGATGGGTGATAACAAGTCGGCAGCCCATTTTACATCTCTACCTATTCTTAT
Organism: Pristiophorus japonicus; assembly: GCF_044704955.1. Lineage (NCBI taxonomy): Eukaryota > Metazoa > Chordata > Chondrichthyes > Pristiophoridae > Pristiophorus > Pristiophorus japonicus. The sequence goes on along the minus strand of NC_091989.1, from coordinate 67,849,835 downwards.
TTCATTTGACTTCAATGTCGACTCACTCTCACACCTGCACTATCACTATCGCACACAGTCACGATCTACTGTGTTGAGTAAGTTATTTCAATTCAGACTCGATTTTGAGTCTGTTCTGCCAGAGAAACTGCCAGACTTTAAATAAAGCCTGGAGCCCTCATTCTGCACCGTCCGACCTCTCTCACCTCTGTCCATCTCATTCAGCAGCAGCAAATTATGCCTGGTGCCAACATTAACAGCAATATTTCTACACCATGCTCTGATTGACGTTTCCTCACAGTCCATGGGTCAAAATCAAAAACAAATTGAAGGCTCTGTCGGCAAAAAATATTGTTTCAAAAGTATATCATTTGATGCATAGATCAACAAGCTTACAGGAGAGCAATAAGGTGAAACTGAGCCAAATACTGCTGCCGTTGGAGAGTCAAAGGCTGGACAGTTGGAAGTTTGAAGGGTTGATTTAAATGACTTGGAGGGGGGGGCGGGGTGGTTCCAGCGATGGATAGAGAAGGAAGTGGGGTTGGAGGAGGAAAGGAGGCTGTGAGTGGTTGTAATGTATGCACCTGTAAGCATGCTCACCGGTTTGTAGAGCTGTTGAGTTGGGAGTGGCTTAGCCAGTCACGTGATGTTCACAAGACTCAATAAAACCCCAGCCAGTGGGGTTCGGGGGATCCACAATGAGGCAGGTGGTTGTGAGCCCAGTGGATGAACTGGTAATGTGTAGTGTGATTGTTAAATCTTTGCCAATAAACCAATTAGTTCTTAAGAGCAATGTGTTGCTATGAATTCTTAAGCAAAGAACTCACGAAGCAAATACATTACATTGGTGAAGAACACAAGGAAGTGATCAGACATGGCCTTGTCTGTTAATGAGATGATGGCTATAGGGAGGCCACGTGAGATGACAAGGTCAAGGGGGTGGCCGGGAATTATGGTTGGAGAATTTATATGGAGGGAGAGGTTAAGGGAGGGCAAGAGTGAAGTTAACTCAGAGGAGAGAGGGCATGGTGAGTTGAGATGGAAGTTGAAATTATTGAGGATAAGAAGTCACTTGGTGCAGAGACTGAGGGAGGAAAGCAGTGAAGATATCTCGGTGAGGCATGGGACTTGGGTGGGGGTTAGAGAACGAGAATTTTAAAGGAGAGGCGAGACGGGTGGAACAAGGTAAGGTGCTCAAAGGATGAGAAGATGCCAGAGGAGTAGGGAGACAGTCCAGGGTGAGATTTGGTGATAAGGACCAAACTGCCACTGCGACAATTTGGGCAGGGCACGTGGTGGAAAGTATAGCCAGGCGGGGAGGCTTCAGTAAGGGGCAAGGTGTCAACATTCAAGAACCAAATTTCCATCAAGGCCATGATGTTACTGCAATCATCTACAGTAAGGTCAAGGGCCTTGTTCGCAAGTGAACAGACATTTTGGAGGGAGGTGCGGAGAGGGGTGGTAATCCACTGGCAGAGTCCACATGGAGGGGTGAGTGGGATGGGAAGGAGGTTGGCAAGATTAGCCCCCAGCAGGTGTACTGAGTGAGAAGGTTGTCAGGAGAGCAGTTGGGGTTGCTGCTCACATGGAGGCAGCGACGAGTGCCTCGATGGGCCCTTTGAGAAATGCCGAGAGAGACATAGAGGGAAGGGGTGGGTTTATTCAAGAGGGAGTCAAGCCTGGGACAATGATAGGTGAGCAGGAACGGTAGAGGGATACACGAGTAATGGCCTCGGTGATTAGCAGTGCATGCAACGGATCCAGTACCCCAGTGGAGAGGTGAATGGAGTCAGCGACAGTGGGAGTCAGGCAGAAAGCGACAGAGCAAAGGTCATTCAGCAGCAGCAGCGGCGCAGAATCCAGAGCGGACTGGGAGCCAGCAGAAACAGATACAGAGTGGGGAATTCCCAGCAGACGAGCAGAAAACTGAGCATGCAGGAGCAGGCCAGACACTAGACTCGAGACAATCCAGCAGAGAATACAGTCTCACTAGAAAACTATGGCGATGTTGGAGGTTCCTATTAAGGCACAGAGGCAGTGGAGAAACGGACCTCAGCCCATGAGAAGTGGGTGACTGTCCAGGACCCAACACAGCAGCAAAACAAAGCTGAGAGGCCAACAGTGCACTGGAGCACCATCAGAAACTCAGCAGGTAACAGCAGCAGGTGGGTGATGGACTGTGTTATATATGAATAAAGAGTCTGACTGGATACTGTTAGCTCAAAGTAAAGTGTGACCGTAGTTTTTTATTGCAGGTCTCCAGAGTGCCTCTCCAGCCTTTGAGGCCTCCTTAAGTACTTGTGCTCCCAAGGGATTGTGGGATCCCTTGGGACTCCAGGGGATGAGCCCTCTGCTACACAAGGTATGTACAGGTTTATATATATAACAACACTCCCCCCCCCAAAGTCAACAGTGTAACTATTTGCAAGGTGAGTCGATTTGGGGCCTTTCTTTCCCTGGATGATCGTCTCAGTGTAAATGCTGGTTTTAGTGAGTCGTTTGTTGGGCCCTCGCTGGGCTGCTGTGCAGCTGGCCTTGCTGGGGTGCCTGGTGTGGTGAGTCCTGCTGGGCTGCTGCGGGTGATGGGTTCTGCTTCGTGGCCAACCGTGGTGTCGGTTGCCACTGGTGTGTATGTTGGGGGGGTCAAAGAAGGTAGGGTTCAAAGTGGGTTGCTCAGGATAGTCTGTGAATCTGAGCTTGATTTGGTCCAAGTGTTTCCGGTGAATGAGTCCATTTGAAAGTTTGACCCCAAACAGCTGCTCCCTTTTTTGGCCACAATAGTGCCGGGAAGCCACGTGTGACCTTGTCCATAGTTCAACACAAATACAGGATCATTGATCTCAATTTCGCGTGACACATTTGTGCTATCATGGTAAGCACTTTGTTGAAGCCGCCTGCTCTCTACCTGTTCATGTAGCTCAGGATGAACTAACAAGAGCCTTGTCTTAAGTGCCCTTTTCATGAGCAGCTCAGCAGGGGAACCCCAGTGAGCGAGTGGGGTCTCGTGCGGTAGCTAAACAGGACTCGGGATAGATGAGCCTGCAGTGAGCCTTCAGTTACCCTCTTCAAGCCCTGCTTGATGGTTTGCACTGTTCTCTCCCTGACCATTGGATGCTGGTTTAAACGGGGCAGATGTAACATGTTTGATCCCGTTACGGGTCATGAACTCTTTGAACTCGGCACTGGTGAAACATGGCCCGTTGTCACTCACAGCCAGTCCGTGTGTGGCAAACATGGCCCGCAGGCTTTTAGTGGTGGCAGCGGACGTGCTTGCCGACATTATCTCACATTCAATCCATTTGGAGTACGCATCTACAACCACACGGAACATTTTACAACCCAAAAACGGGCCTGCATAGTCGACATGAACCCTGGACCACGGTTTGGAGGGCCATGACCATAAACTAAGTAAGTGGCGCCTCCCTGGGTGCATTGCTTAACTGCGAGCATGTATTACATCTGTGAACGCAGGACTCTAAGTCCGCATCGATAGCGGGCCACCACATGTGGGATCTGGCTATCGCTTTCATCATTACGATGCCTGGGTGAGTACTGTGGAGGTCACTGATGAAAGTGTCCCTGCCCTTCTTGGGGACCACTACTCAATTGCCCCACAGAAGGCAGTTTGCCTGTGCAGATATCTCATCCTTGCGCCGCTGGTATGGCTTTATCTCTTCCTGCATTTCCACTGGGACACTGGACCAGCTCCCGTGAAGCACACAATTTTTTACTAGGGACAGTAAGGGGTCCTGGCTCATCCAGATTCTAATCTGTCGGGCTGTGACTCAGATTGTTCACTCTCGAATGCTTCTATAACCATGACTAAATCTGCAGACTGCACCATTTCCACCCCCGTGGTGGGCAATGGCAGCCTACTGAGAGCATCAGCGCAGTTTTCTGTGCCTGGCCTGTGGCGGAAGGCGTAGTTGTATGCGGACAACCTGAGTGCCCATCTCTGGATGCAGGCCGATGCATTCGTATTTCTGCCCTTACTTTCAGAGAAAAGGGATATCAGTGGCTTATGGTCAGTTTCCAATTCAAATTTGAGCCCAAGCAGATATTGATGCATTTTCTTTACCCCATAAACACATGCTAATGCTTCTTTTTCAATCATGCTGTAGGTTCTCTCAGCCTTAGACAGACTTCTGGATGCATAAGCAACCGGTTGCAATTTCCCAGATTCATTAGCTTGTTGCAATACACACCCGACACCGTATGACGACGCATCACATGCTAGTACCAAACGCTTACATTGATCATACGACACAAGCAATTTATTTGAGCATAACAATTTTCTAGCTTTTACAAAGGCATTTTCTTGGCTTTTGCCCCATACCCATTCGTCTCCTTTACGTAGTAAGGTGTGCAGTGTTTCTAACAGTGTGCTGAGACCGAGTAAGAAGTTACCAAAGTAGTTCAGGAGTCCTAGAAACGACCGCAGCTCCATCACGTTCTGTAGCCTCGGTGCATTCTCGAATGCCTCCGTCTTCGAATCGGTGGGCCTGATGCCGTCCGCCGCGATTCTTCTTCCCAGGAACTCCACTTCAGGCACCATGAAAATGCACTTCGAGTGTTTTAACCATGCGGTTGAGTCGACTAAGGTTCTGCAGATGCTCGACTGTGTCCCGACCTTAACCAAGTTGTCGTCCTGGAAGACCACTGTTTGCGGGACCGACTTTTTCAGTAAGCTTTCCATGTTTCTCTGGAATATTGCCACGGCTGATCGAATTCCAAACGGGCATCTGTTGTAGATGAAGAGACCTTTTGTGTGTTGATGCACGTGAGGCCCTTTGATGATTCCTCCAGCTCCTGCGTCGTGTAGGCCGAGATCAAGTCCAGCTTCGTGAACATCTTTCCATCCGCCAGCGTAGCAAAAAGGTCGTCAATCTTTGGTAGTGGGTATTGATCCAGCAGGGAGAAACGATTGATAGTTACTTTGTAATCACCACAGATTCTGATGGTGCCATCTCCCTTGAGGACTAAGACAATTGAATTGGCCCACTCGTTGAATTTGATCAGCGAAATGATGCCCTCTCGTTGCAGCTGGTCTAGCTCGATCTCTACCCTTTCTCTCATCATGTACAGTACTGCTCTCACCTTGTGATGGATGGGTCGCACCCCTGGAATTAGGTGGATCTGCACTTTTGCTCCTTGGAACTTCCAGATGCCTGGTTCGAACAGCGAAGGGAACTTGTTTAAGACCTGGGCACACAAAGTCGTCAGTGGACGATAGTGCTCGGACGTCGTCACAGTTCCAGTGTATCTTTCCCAGCCAGCTCCTGTCGAGCAGCATGGGACCATCGCCCGGTGCCACCCAGAGAGGTAGCTTGTGCACCGCTCCATCGTAGGAGACCTTTACAGTAGCACTGCCGATTACGGGAATCAGTTCCTTTGTGTAAGTTCTCAATTTCATGTTAATGGAAGTCAAGACTGGCCTTGAAGCTTTGCTGTACCACAATTTATCGAAAGTCTTTTTGCTCATAATGGACTGGCTCGCGCCCGCGTCTAGCTCTATTGACACCGGGAGTCTGTTCAATTCAACCTTCAGCATTATCGGGGGACACTTTGTGGTAAATGTGTGCACCCCATATACTTCTGCTTCCTCGGTCTGTGGCTCTGGTTCATCGTGATCTGCCATGGATCTGTCCTCCTCTGCAACATGGTGGTTTGCAGGAATAGCAGGGTTTGCAGCTCGTCTGCACATATGTTGGAGGTGTCCCATTATTCCACAGCCCTTGAAAATGTACCCTTTGAAATGGCATGAATGGAAACGATGATCACCCCCGCAGCGCCAACAAGGTGTTAATGGCCTTGTATTTATCACCCTTGATAGTGGACTCTGAGACATCTGCGGATGTGCAGCTGCAGGCATGTGGGCCTGCCCTGTACGTTGTGATTTGAAACCAACATCACTTTGCTCACAGTACTTGTAGCAGCACTCATGTGCTGAGAGATTTGCTTTGTATTGTCACTGGTGGCAATGAATGCCTGGGCTATCGCTATGGCTTTACTCAAGGTTGGGGTCTCTACAGTCAAAAGTTTGTGAAGTATTACTTCATGGCCAATGCCAAGTATGAAAAAGTCTCTGAGCATGTGCTCCAAATGTCCTTTAAATTCGCAATGTCCTGCAAGGTGTCTTAACTCACCACTTCCTGGTATTCAGACCTTTTGTAGGTGTAGAACCGGTACCTTGCCATCAGAACGCTTTCCTTCGGGTTCAGATGCTCCCGGACAAGTGTGCACAAATCATTGTACGTTTTCTCTGTGGGTTTCGCTGGAGCAAGCAGATTTTTCATGAGGCCATACATTGGTGCCCCGCAGACGGTGAGGAGAATCGCCCTTCGTTTGGCAGCGTTCGCTTCTCCTTCCAGCTCGTTGGCCACGAAGTATTGGTTGAGTCGCTCCACGAAGATTTCCCAATCATCTCCCTCTGAAAATTTTTCCAGGATGCCCACTGTTCTCTGCATCGTTGGGTTCATCATCTGTATCTCGTCGCCAGTGTTATGTATGAATAAAGAGTTTGACTGTATACTGTGAGCTCAAAAGTAAAGCGTGACCTTAGTCTTTTATTGCAGGTCTCCAGAGTGCCTCTCCAGCCTGTGAGGCCTCCTTAAGCACCTGTGCTCCCAAGGGATTGTGGAATCCCTTGGGACTCCAGGGGATGAGCCCTCTGGTGGCTACACAAAGTATATACAGGTTTACATACATAACAGGCTGTTGGCGAGAAAACGTTACACTGACACTTGGAGCGACCGAGCAGAGGCACAGCAACTAAGTCTTGCAGTGTCTTCCAGGAGGGCAGCATAGTTCTTATGGCCGAATAATCCAAGAATTGGGAAGTCAAAGTTGAACAGTTCCATCACCTACCTCGTCCTCTAGGCTCCTTAAAAATAACGTTTCCACTTACTGTGAAAGTTTCTGCTGCAGGCGATCAGTAGGCCCAATAGGCCATTGAAATATGTTCAGTGTCCTATGTATACCTCAGGACTCCAACTCAAGAGGCGCCTGCCTGATTCATGAGACCCACTCAACCATCTAAGAAAACAGTTCAAATGGCCACGGGCATTAAAAGTGTTACTGCTTGGATTTTATCTCCCATTCCGCCTGGAGGAGCTGAAGCAATGCGCAGCACTAGAAGTATGTTACAGCCAGAGGCCTATTGCCAAAAAAGGCTCTCCCATGGAGGTCTGACTGGACATTGCACTGTAACTATTGCTGCTAAGGTTGCAGCCAATCATCCTTGGCCCCTCAGTAATTGGAGAAAGTGTAGTGCAAATTCTTCCTAGACTCCCATTATTCTGCTGCCCTGCTCTGTAATGAAAGAGATGGGAGATTAGCTCACTACTGGGACAAGAGGAAAAGTTTCCACGACGATAGTGGACTGGGATGGCAAATGGTGCAAGAAAAAGTTATTGAATAACGACATTTGGAAAGAAATGGCATTTGTTTAGCGACTTTCCCTTTGGGACGTCCCAACTAACGTGTGACCGTGATGGTTTTATAGGCAAACATGGCGACCAAATTGTGCGCAGCAAGCTCTCGCAAATAGCAATGCGATAATTGACCAGTTAATCTCTTTTCGGTGCTGTTGGTTGAGGGAAACTAGAAGTCCCCTGTTCTTCTTCGAAAAAGTGCCTTGAGATCTTGTCTACCTGAAAGACGGCAGAACTAACAATGCTTTCCTCAGTACTGCACTAAAATGTCTGCTTAGATTATGTGCTTCAATCCATAGATGGGTTTGAACCCACCATCTTCTAGAGAAGAACATTCAATATGAAAATAACACCCATGTCACGTGATGGTTGCCTAAAAACTTTAAATTCCTCATCAACAAGTGGTAATGGCATAGCTTTCAGTGCTGCTCCTGTTATGTATGTGACACCTTGTAACCAGCATTCTACCGCCACCAGAGGGCGCATCTGCTGGAGTCCCAAGGGATCCCAGCATCCCTTGGGAGCACTGCATATAAGCAGGCCTCTCATGCTGTGCCAGCAATTTGGAGTCAGAATAAAGAGACTAAGGTCACACTTACTCAAGTCTACAGTACTCAGTCACATTGCTTTATTTGAGACATAACAGCTCTTGCTAAAGAACATAAGAACATAAGAAATAAGAGCAGGAGTAGGCCATTTGGCTCCTCGAGCCTGCTCTGCCATTCAATAAGATCATGGCTGATCTGATCTTGGGTTCAGCTCCACTTCCCTGCCCTTTACCCATAACCCTTAACTCGCTTATCGCTCAAAAATCTGTCAATCTCCACTTAAATATATTCAAATACCCAGCCTCCACAGCTCTCTGAGGCAGAGAATTCAACAGATTTACAACCCTCTGAGAGATGAAATTCCTCCTCATCATCGTTTTAAATGGGTGGCTGCTTATTCTGAAACTATGTCCCTAGTTCTAGATTCCCCCACGAGGAGAAACATCCTCCCTGCACCTACCTTGTCGAGCCCCCTCATTATCTTATATGTTTCAATAAGATCACCTCTCATTCTTGTAAACTCCAATGAGTATAGACCCAACCTGCTCAACCTTCCTGCATAAGACAATCCCTCCATCTCAGGAATCAACCTCAGGAACCTTCTCTGAACTGTCTCCAATGCAAGTATATTACGGCGAAGTGCCGTGGAACATTTATACTGTATTAAAAATGCTATATAAATGCAAGTTATTGTTGATAATCCCTTTAATGAAGGATTAAGATGTAAATAAAGGACAACTCCCCAACCTACTGTTCAAATTGAACAAATTAATGCATCCATTTGGATGACTGACAGCAGAGGTTAACTGTTACCAGGGCATGCAAATTGTTGTTTAGCGAAGAAGCAACCATCCAATAATTGAGGCAGACTCAGTCTAGATGTGCTCAGCGTCACAGTGTGACTAATCCAATTGGGAAATTTATATCAGAAAAAACGCACATGGAGCATGGAAAAAAAGGCTGATTAGAAACTAAATCCTAATTAAGCTGACAGTTTAAAGCAAAGCAGCTGCAATTATTCAAAAGAACAAAAGATTGCTTTTCTTACAAATGGATTAACTTTCATATCTGTTAGTCGGTTGATAGATTTTTAATGTGGTGTTCAACTCTTAAAGGCATTTACAAATATGTTATTTAAAGTCATTATCACAATTTCAACATGTAGTCTATTATTTTTCCTATTGTGTGTTTAAAGTATTGCAATTATTTTTGCATAAATTAACATAATTCAGAGGGCTGGATAGATTTATTGCACTAGTTCTATGATTTATGACTTTGAATTATGTCTGTAATTTGCATGTCCTTACACCCCAAGTCTACCCATTTGGCACTGCTGTCTGCATCTTCAGTTGTGAGGTACATTATAGTATAGTATTTTAATGCTTTACTTTATCATGTAGAATTATAACTTATACATCCATTTGCCTGCATAACAATAGTGACTGCACTCCAAAAGTACTTCATTGGCTGTGAAGTGCTTTGAGACATCCAGTGGTTGTGAAAGGTGCTATATAAATACATTCATTTACTCCCTCCCTCCCTCCCATCCTCCCTCCCTCTCTTCCGTCCTTTCCTCCTCCCTCCCTCCCTCTTTCTCTTTCTTCCTTTCTTTCTTTCTTTTCTTTCAAAAGGAATTTCTGTGAAGCACTTTGAGGTGTGATAGAACACCATATTACAAATACAAATTTTTCTTTCCTAGTGTTATTTTTACAGTGTCTACTCTTTGCTTTATAACAATGAGAATAAGAATACACATGCACAAATATAAGTAACAGGCCTGGGGTAGATTTTAACTGTGCGATGCTGTTAAATGGGTGATAGCGAGTTATCAGCCCATTTTACATCTTACCCCATTTAAAAAATTGTGAGAGATGTGAAAGGGGCTGCTGATTCTCTAGCACTTGTTTATCCACTACCACAAAGTCAAGATCTAGCCCATCGCCTTTGCTACTTGCCACAGAATGACTGTTAAAGAGATCCCTCCCCTACTGACTTCCAAATCTGAGTGCGTGTCCACAAAACAAATGAAAAGAAAGAACTTGAATTTATATAGATGCCTTTCACAACATTCCTAATCATTTAACAATCTTTTGAAGTGTTGTCACTGTTGTAATGTAGGGAACACAGCAGCCAATTTGCACACAGCAAGCTCCCACAAACAGCAATGAGGCAATCTGTTTTAATGATATTGGCTGAGGGAATAAATGTTGGTCAGGCAACCAGGAGAACTCCCCTGCTCTTCTTCCAAACGTGCTATGGGATCTTTTTACCACCACCTGAGCGGACAGACAGGGGCTCAGTTAAACATCTTGTTCGAAACGTGGCACCTCCGACACTGCAGCACTCCCTCAGTGTTGCACTGAAATGTCAACCTAGTTTATGTACTCAGATAGCTGGAGTCAAGTTTGAACTCGCAACCTGTTGACTCAGAGGTGTTGATTATCTTGAGCAAAAGCTTGGACACCTTAAAAGACCACCACTAAGACAGACCCTTAAGCTTCATCACATCGAAGTTATGTCAATTATATATAATTCAGTTTAAGTGTTTGTTTCATAATTTTAAAAATCTGTTTCTTACCATTTTGTCCCATAATGTATGCAATAAATAAAATAATGTTGGTGTCTTAGTGCTTTTTTCACTTGTGGAAAAGCTACATTTATTAGTGTATATTGAGAAGATCCAAGTGGTTTAGGGTCAGGGTAGTATAGTGCAATGCATGACTGTTTCATGGCCAAGTGTGCCAGGGAAGCCATAAGAGGAACTGTTTACTTTGAGTACAGGAAATTATGAAGTCATGACATCTTCAGGAGACCACAGATTGATAAGGTGATGATAGGGCCTGCAATTTGGAAATTGCAAAGACCAGGAGCCATACAGATAACTTTAAAAGGGATAACTTTAAAGAAATTAGAATACAGCTGAAGCAAATGAATTCCCAGAGATTGTTCAGCAGCACTTCAGTGGAGGACAAGTGGAGTGCCTGTAAAGGTATAATGTCGAGCAAGCAGGATCAATGCACATTAGGATCAGCAAGCTCAAGAGTGAGCCTAACTGGATTAACAAGCAAATCAAAAGTAAAATAAAGATGAAAAATAAGCTGTGAAAATCCTGCAGGGAGAAAGGGCGAAGGGTTACGGGGAAGAATATGGGAACAGGCAGAAACACGTCGGAAAATGATTAGAGAAACAAAGAATGATCAAGGCACAAGCATAACTGTTGAGGCAAAACATAACAGTAAGAGATTCATAAACAGTATGAGGGCAGTTAGAGAACTGGGAACCATAAAAGATACAAATGGGCTTGGAACAGAGGATGAGCAGAAGATATTAAATATTCTGAATGATTAATTCACAAGGGAAATCATCAGCATCATGTTCTGTGCAAGCAGAGATAACCTAAAAAAAATAATGGCTGTGATATAAATGAGATGGAAGCCTTAAACAAGCTGAAGGTTCAAAACAAATAAATCCCCATGGACGAGCTGGCATTCATCCTGGAGACTAGGGAAGAGATAAGTCAGGCAGTGACAACCAGGAGGTGGGCACTGGAGACGTACCAGTAGATTGGAAACAGGCCAAGATTGTGTTCTATTTTCATAACAGACACAGACAACTATGGATCAATTAGTCTTCAACTTTACGTAAAATAACAGAGTCAATTGTCAGGAGTAAACTTTGAGATTATCTGTGTAATATCATCATCATAGGCAGTCCCTCGGAATCGAGGAAGACTTGCTTCCAATCTTAAAATGAGTCCTTAGGTGGCTGAACAGTCCAATACGAGAACCACAATCTCTGTCACAGGTGGGACAGATAGTCGTTGAGGGAAGGGGTGGGTGGGTGGGACTGGTTTGCCGCACGCTCTTTCCGCTGCCTGCGCGTGATTTCTACATGTTCTCAGCAATGAGACTCGAGGTGCTCAACGCCCTCCTGATGCACTTCCTCCACTTAGGGCGGTCTTTGGCCAGGGACTCCCAGGTGTCAGTGGGGACAATACCCCAGTAAACAGCAGTCGCCGTGGATTCAGAAGAGGTAAATCCTGTCTGAATGACCTCCTTGAGGAAGTGACAACCCGAGTGGCTTGTGGCACGTCTTATGATGCGACATAACCAATCTTCCAAAAGGCATTTACATAGGATTACATCGGATATACGGCACAGAAACAGGCCTTTCAGCCCAACCAGTCCATGCTGGCGTTTATGCTCCACTCGAGCCTCCTCCTGTCTTTCCTCATCTAAATCTATCAGCATAACCTTCTCTTCCCTTCTCCCCCATATTTTTGTCTGGCCTCCCCTTAAATGCATCCATACTATTTGCTTCAACCACTCCCTGTGGTAGCGAGTTCCACATTCTCACCACTCTCTGGGTAAAGAAATTTCTTCTGAATTCCCTATTGGATTTCTTGGTGACTATCTTATAGTGATGGCCTCTAGTTATACTCTTCCCCACAAGGGGAAACACTCTCTCTGTATCCTTTCTATCAAAACCTTTCATCATTTTAAAGACCTCTATTAGGTCACCCCTCAGCTTTCTTTTTTCAAAAGAAAAGAGACCCAGCCTGTTCATCCTTTCCAAGCATACCCTCGCATTTGACAAAGTTCCAAATGAAATGCTATCAGCTAAGCTCAAATCTGTGGGGATTCAAGGCACATCTTAGGCATGGATAAGAAACTGTCAGAAAGATTGGAAGCAATAGATATCTGTTGGTTGAATGATGTTCGAGTAGGAGGGGAGGGATGTACTGAATGGGGTGCCCATGGCTCAGTTTTAGGGCCACTGCTATTTCTAATTCACATCATAAAGAAAAAAGAAAGAAAGGACTTATTGCACCGTTCACAACCTCAGGACGTCCTAAAGGGCTTCACAACTAATGAAATACTTTTAAAGTGTAGTCACTGTTGTAATGTGGGAAATGCGGCAGCCAATTTGTGCACAGCAAGCTCCCACACACAGCAATGTGATAATGACCAGATCATCTGTTTCAGTGATGTTGGTTGAGGGATAAATACTGGCCAGGACACCAGAGAGAACTCCCTTGCCATGGGATATTTTCCATCCAACTGAGAGAGCCTCAGTTTAACACTCCCTCAGCACTGGGAGCATCTTCCTGCATTGTGAACTCAAGTCTCTGGAGTGGGACTTGAACCCACAACCTTCTGACGGGAGTGGTGCCCCTGAGCCACAGCTGACGAGTGAATTGAATTCAGAAACGTAATGTAAATTACTCAGCTATATGGCCATTCTTCATGTGTGTGAGTCTGAAACAAGTACTGGAATGCTGTTTAACTGAAGGCTGGGTCATCAGAACTGAGCTCTAACCTGTCTTCACTTAATGCTCATAGAACTGCCCTTCCAGCGCAGGTTACTGGATAACACTCAGCAGCAGGAAACGTGCACGATCGTTTCCTCTTCCTTGGCTGCTGATACCAGTTCCAGCATCCCCAGTGCACCCAATACCTCCAGGCAGAGATGAGTTCATTTAGCGCAGACCAGAAATTGACCCTACTGTGAATTTTGTGATGTTACCTGTTGTGGAGTATTAAAAATACAACACTCACACGAAAGGTCTTTTATAGAGATCTGACCTCATCAATACCGTTACTGAGTGCTCTCAACGCCGATCTCATGGGACAAGCTACGCAGTTATATTCTTAAACAGTTCAGATACAGTCAAAATGGTGGAACTACGCAGGGAAGTGTTCCATTGGTTAATACAGGTTACAGCAATTTCATTGGGTGGTACAGTTACATTAATTTTATTGGTTACAGTAATTTCTAATGATTCCATTGGTACATTCAGTTCTGGCGACTGTTGCTAAGGAAACAGAGGTTATGTGTTACATTTCTGGGAATGTCTTCCCAGGCTAATTCTCAGACTAATGTCCTTGGCAGACATATGGCTACCCTCTGCTTAAAAGAGGCATTGTCCCTGTTATCTCCTGTGGCTGGAACATTGTGGCCTCCTCTCATTATTTCTGTGAGCTGTCTACATAAATCTTGTGGATGTTCTTATCTCCTAAGAGAATTTCTCTGATCTTAGTGTTTCTGCCTAATTCAGCTATTCTACCATGAACGCATTTTAAACCTTATTCTCAGTCTTTCTTACTTTATTTTAATTACATCGAATTACTTTACCCCTAATTAAGGTTTTTTTCGCTCTTACATTACTAATATTGGGACTTCAGCCTGTATTCATATATGGAAGAGGAGGAGAAAAGGGATGAAGTTCAGAAACACAGATGGCTAGGGATTTGGTTTGAGGGCCCCTAAGGCACTAATATTGGGCGGGTGCTAAACTTAGCCGTGGAAGATTTTTGCGCCGGGCCCAGAAAAATGTAGTTTCCGCGCCCTGAGTGTGGAGCGGAGCGCTAAGGGAGGCGTTCCACACTTCTCTTAGGGTGCTAGGCCGGGTGCGCATCTAAAGACCCCATGCTAAAGAGCTGGCTTCGCAGCACCCGAAAAGAGGTCTCCCTGCAAAAAAAGCGCCAGAAACAAACTCCCCAAAAACATTCCCTGTAAATTACTCACCCCAAATAAAGTAAAATCGTAACAAAGAAAATTCAAACCATCAATCACACTTACCTGACGCAGATGTGCCTTCCCTTAGTTCACCGGGACAGCTCTGCACGCCAGGCTTTCTCTGGCGAGGTCACCGCGGGGCGCTACGGGTGGCGAGCATACCAAAGTTAGGTTTGGTGTCGCTACCAGGGGCATTGCACACCGACGCAACGCTACCAGGCGATACTCCTCAGCGCCGTCGGTAACAGCACACTGAGGTTGCCGAGCAGTGCTACTGTCGATGCTCGTGGGTGCTAACCCTTTAGTGGCCCTGCAGTGCACCTCACGCTCTTCCCAAGCACTCAGGAAAGGAAATGGCATGTTGGCCTTCATTACTAGAGGGTTAAAGTACAAGAGTAAGGAAGTCTTGTTACAATTGTACAGTGCTCTGGTAAGAACACACCTGCAGTGCTGTGCACAGTTTTGGTCCCCTTATCTAAGGAAGGATGTACTTGCCTTAGAGACAGTACAATGGAGGTTCACCACACTGATTCCTGGGATGAGAGGGTTGTCCTATGAAGAGAGATTGAGTAGATTGGGCCTATACTCTCTGGACCCTTATAGTGGAACTCTAACCCTGTTTCATAGCACACTCTTAACTGTAAACTGCAGATTGAGATTCAGCACAAGGCTCAGTTCTAACTCAGTACATCATCAAATTCACAAAAATTTATACGTCTATGAATAAACAGAAAAATAAAATAATTGTTTTGGGAGTAAAACAGATATGGGACTAGAATTTCCATTGGCTTACCACCCTGTTTCTGGATAGTACTGGCCATTGTGGGCGCTAAGCAGGTAAGCAGAAAGTTCCCTACCTGAGTTATGCCGGCGGTTCAAGGTACCGCTGGGGAGCGGACCGTCGGTGTGCACCGGCCACAGATCGCCCTGGTGCAATATTTGGCTCGGCGGTGACCCATGGGGGCGTATGAAAAAAACACCCACAGGGATCAGCGGAGCTGGGCGGTAGGTGAGTAACTCTGTAAGAAAGAGGTTAGTAATTGTTTTTTTTACTAATTATTTAAAAAAATCTGTTGTGGTTATTTAGTTTAAAAGGGTCTTGGAATGTTTTTTTTGATTTATTAGGTGATGTTTTTTGAAAAATTATTTTTATTGTTTTTCTGCTGCTAGGCCCAACCCACAGCCTCGGGGTAAATTTTTATTGATTATTTAATTTATCGCTCATTTTGTTTAGGGACCGCCCAATCGACTCTAAACATGGGGGTGCAAGGCCCATGTTTTTCGCTTGGCAGATTTTAAAATATTTTGGGGGAAGTTTTCGCCGGCGATAATCTTCACAATCTTAGCGGTCTTTTGGGCAGCAATCGGGCGCTGGTGGGCTGATATGAAATTCTAGCTCATGTGGAGTTTACTTGATCAGAAACCTGCCTCTGGCAGCAAAGTAGCCTGATGTTTGTTGAGGCTTTTCAGCAGTGCTCCATGATTCGGACAGAGCTTCATTAAATGTAATCGCACACACTGAAAGTAAAATCCCTCATCTGGAATTGGCTCGACAGTCGAGTGAGCCTGCCGGAATCTTCAAATACTGTGGGTAAATAAAACACAGATATAGAAATAAATAATGGCCAAATGCCAATCAATCCCAAATTGAGCGTATCAAATAATCTGTTAAAAAAAAGGCAAAGCAAGTAGTTATAAGAAGGTGATAGTTGGATGGTGTTTGCAAAATGCATTACATTTGTTCAATAAATGTTTTTCTATTCAACATTCTCTAGTCTGGCTGTAGGAGAAGCTCTAAATTCATTGCCCACTAAGGCAGTGTCTGGTAGTGTTGTGTTAGATTACTGGACTGGAAATCTGGAGAATGTTAGTTATTATCCCAGTTGGATAATTTGAATTCAATTTTTAAAATCTGGCAAAGTGTTATCTGTAAAAGTGACCATTAAGCTGTTGTTTTGCCCAACTGGTTCACTAATGTCCTTTCGGGAGTGAAACCTGCCATCCTTGCCTGGTCTGGCCTACACATGACTCCAGACCCACATCAACGCAGTTAACTCTTAACTGCCCTCTGACGTGGCCGAGAAAACCCACTCAGTTCAGGGAAGCTGGGGATGGGAAATAAATGCCGGCCTTGCCAGCGATGCCCACATCCCAAGAAAGAACCAAAAAAATGGACTCCAGTTTCCTTGTGGTAATTAACGGGTCCAAAAGCTTCTTCTTTCTTAGCAAATTTGCCCAACTGCATTTTCCCATCAGAAACATTCGGGCTTAGCTAACCCGAGAAATGCAGGAACTACAGCCTACAGACTACTCAATTTAACAGCACCCTAATTAAGTCACTGGAATAACAGGTTCTATTTGTGGCTATACTGGGCATACTCCTGAAGTTAAATTTCAATAAACAACTTGTGTAAACTTCTGTGTTTGTCCTGTGGGCGGATAAGATAACCTCAGTCACCAATGAGGACATCCCACTTGCGCCAATCTTTCCCTGGCTACGTTTGAACACAAACACAGACAAATCTTTCAGTCACTTCTATGAAAGAAATAGTCACCCAGAATAGTTTGATCAAAGTTCTATGGAGCAATCTACATTGTGAATACTTTGTGCATTGGGGTGAGGGGTGGGATTGGTTAAGAGGCCATATTCGTATTTCTTCTCTTACTTCTATTATCCTCCTCCCCGTGTGGTTTGTATGCTACTGTATCTACACATTGTGTCAAAACAAAACAAAACCACAAAGGGATTCACAGGCAACAAAATGAAGCAGCACTATTGTGAACATAACTTCATTACTCATCAAGGTCCAGGTTGGTGATTGGAGCGCGGGCAGATACAGCAGGAGTGGCAAGGTCGGGGCGAAGGAGCGGCGAGAGACTATGGAGGGACGTGATCGGCGCCCAGGGGAGGCGTGAGTTCGGGGCCAGGGGCCCAGGGGCAGCACGGGCCAGCCCACACTGCGACATATGTGCGCACTAGGTCCGTGCAACAGAGCAGGTCTCCCGGCATCTTGGGATCCCTTGCCACTGGACCAAGACCTAGCTCTGTCAAGCCCATGTGATGGCTGGTGTGCAACGGCCACCACACATTAAAAAAATCCACGCACAGGCATCTTCCACCCTTCAGGATGTAGTTCAGGACCTGGAATATTAGGTCTTTCATTAGAACACCTGTGAACATCCTTTTTTGGCGTGGAAGCAAATCATCGTCGTTTCGAGGGACGACCTATGATGATGAATTAAGTGTCAAGTTCGGGGAAGGGGGTATATCCCGACTGTCAGTCATTATATGCTCATTTGTCACCATGTTCTATTTGCCAATCTGAGCGTTATGGCGGTGTTAATGTCAGTTTGCAGATTCAGACGTGCAAAGCTTTAACAGGACAGTAAGTCGTTTACACAGGTGGCCTAAAAACATCAACTCGGCAATTTACGAGGGGGGAAATTCAATTAACTTAAGTAATTCTGTGAATTCTGAATAATTCTGTGAGGCTCCCTCCTGGAGATTTAAGTCACACGTGGGCCAGGTATTAATCTACAGCAGCAGACTAAAGTAAATGTTTCTGTTAATAACGTTCAGACTGCAGTTACAATGAGTGCGCACATTATCCTGGTGTATGGAAGGGTATCACCCCCGAGACTGCCGCTGTACCCACACTGGTGCCAACTATGAAGAGTCTATGTTATGCTAGTGTGCTATTTTGAGAAATGAAAAGATTCTAAATTGGAGTTTGGCCATTCCACGGAATTGAAATGGTAATATAGTAAGACACTATTGGGTTTAATTTCACCAAATGCACAGCTAGCAGATGTGATTTCCCACTACCTGTGTGTGCTCATAAATTTAGCACTTTCAGCTCCTTCAATTTTGTCCTGATTGTTGACTCATTTGTCAATCTCCTTCATCCGCTCCTCTAATCCTTGTCGACAGTACCTCTCAAACCCATGACCTCCACCACCTAGATCATCATCATAGGCAGTCCCTCGAAACGAGGATGACTTGCTTCCATGCCAAAAAGGGATGAGTTCACAGGTGTTTCAATGCAGGACCTAATATTCTGGATCCCGAACCACATCTTGAAGGGTGGTAGACGCCTGTGTATGGAATTTTTAACGTGTGGTGGCCGTTGCACCCCAGCCACCACACGAGCTTGACAGAGCTAGGTCTTGGTCCGGTGGCAAGGGTTATCCAAGATGAGTGGAGACCAGCTCTGCTGCACGGACCCTAGTGCGCGCACATATCGCAGTGTGGGCTGGCCCGTGCTGCCCCTGGCCCTCACCTCGTCTGGATCCTGAATTCTCACCTCTCCTGGGCCCCGATCACACCCTGTGCTCGCTGACCTACATTGGCTTCCGGTCCGGTAACACCTCGATTTTAAAATTCTCATCCTTGTTTTCAAATCCCTCCCCATCTCTGGAACCCCCTCCAGCCCGACAACGCTCCGAAATCTCTGCACTCCACCAATTCTACGCATCCCTAATTTTAATCGCTCCACCATTGGTGGCCGCGCCTTCAGCTGCTGAGGCCCAAGGTTGGGGAATTCCCTCCCTAAACATTTTACCTGTCTCTCCTCCTTTAAGACCCTCCTTAAAACTACGTCTTTGACCAAACTATTGATCACCTGTTGTAATATCTCCTTATGTGGCTCGGTGTCAAATTTTGCCCGATCGCCCTCCTGTGAAGTGCCTAGGGACATTTTACTATGTTAAAAGCGCTATATAAATACAAGTAGTTTGATGGCACTTTGCACTAAATTTCCTAATTTTTTGGACCCTCAAGGAGACCAGCAGTTGGTAGCATTTGTTCTGGGATCAGCAAGTAGTGAATTAGCCTCAGATCATTACAAATGAATCAGTCTGTTCTGGGATCCTATGTAGAATGACACCGAAATGGATGAGCAAGGAAGGCAAGACTCAAAACATCCATCTTAACTAGCGTAACAATTGTAAACAAATTTACTACGCAATACCATATATGGAATCTTTTTTTTGGGCAGCGAACTGAAGCAGGAAGATTATTTAAAACAAAATATTCTAGCCCCCCAATCTCTCTCCCCCTTTAATGTGCAACTAACATTGCAAAAAACTGCACCATTTGAAAATCTCTGCAATTAATTACATAGCTATTGCATAATTACACATGTACACACACTATACATACACGTGGGTTCGAGTCCCACTCTAGAGACTTGAGCCCCATAATCCAGGCTGACACTCCCAGTGCCCGTGCTGGGGGGCGCCGCTCTGTCGGAGGGGCGGTACTGAGGGAGCGCCGCATTGTCGGAGGGGCAGTACTGAGGGAGTGCCGCACTGTCGGAGGGGCAGTACTGAGGGAGTGCCGCACTGTCGGAGGGGCAGTACTGAGGAAGTGCTGCACTGTCGGAGGGGCAGTGCTGAGGGAGTGCTGCATTGTCGGGGGTGCCGTCTTGCGGATGGGACGTCGGACCGGGGCCCCATCTGCCCTCTCGGGTGGACATGGAAGATCCCACGGCCACTATTGGAGGAACAGCAGAGGAGTTCCCCCCAGTCACTATTTATCCCTCAACCAACATCACTAAAAATAGATTCATTTATTTACAGATTGCGGGATAATATTCTGCACAAAATGGCTACTACACTTATCTAAGTATTAGTGTGTCGCTGTGAGTGCACGTGCTGCTGTGGGCGGGGGAGGTGGTGTGTATGTGTGTATCGCTGTGTGTGTGCTCTCTGTCCTTATGGCTGAATAAATCATACAGATGAGAGACATTGAATACGTATCTCCATTTACAAGTGGCAGCACTGTTAGAAATGTTGGGAAGCCTCTCTAGGTTAAAGGTGCCGTGAAATGCAAGTTGCTTTGAACCCTTTGGCCTTATCGGCGACTGCGTCCTCAATCAGAACAGCTGTTCGTGTCAGCAGCAGGAGCAACGCATTTTAATGGGGTCAGTGATACAGGAACCCCCCCTCCCCCAGCCCAAGGCTCCACAGCAAAGTCTAAACAGCTCGTGGCAGCAGCAGTGTGCACACCACTGCGATAGAACATGTGCAAAATTAATACAGGCTAGCCGCTATACGGGCCGGTCTGACCGTGCTCTGCTTGGGGCTGGCTTCAGCGCGAGGCGGTGTGATCCCAGGTGTCTGATTCCAACTGCATGGACATGCTGTTGGAAAACAAACAGACGGAAACATTCCCGCAGGTCCCCACCTGTCCGGAACGGAGCTGCTCGCTAACAGGCAGTCGGCCGCTGTTCTGAAGCGAGTTTAGATACTGACATCACTTCGTCTCCTCTTATCTTGGAGGCTCCATTTTTGATCGGGACGGAGGTGTGGTGAGAGATTGGGGCCCAGGAGCGGCGAGGGTTCGGGGGCCAGAAGAGCCGAGGGCCCAGGGGCAGCACGGGCCAGCCCACACTGCGATATGTGTGTGTACTAGGTCTGTGCAGCAGAGCTGGTCTCCAGTCGACTTGGTTAATCCTTGCCACTGGACCAAGACCTAGCTCTATCAAGCCCATGTGGTGGCTGGTGAGCAACGGCCACCACACATTAAAAAAATCCATGCACAGGCATCTTCCACCCTTCAATATGTAGTTCGGGACCTAGAATGTCAGGTCCCTCATTGAAACACCTGTGAACTCATCCCTTTTTGGTGTGGAAGCAAGTCATCCTCGATACGAGGGACTGCCTAATACTACTATATTAAGTTCTGTATTTTGAAATTTATTCCAAATATTAAATGGTGAAAATATGTATAGCACAGTATAAAAAAATACAGCAAGTTGTTCCAAACGCCTACACCATATCGAGGGCACACAATAAGCGTTTCATTGAAAAATTGCACTCACCAGATGCTAGTTATTCACTGTATCCAACTACTGCATGACATCCAAGAGTTTTGCCATGTGACTTGATTTCCTGGCGGATTTCTGCCCACCAAGCATCACAAGAAGGACAAGGGCAGCAGACGAACTGGAACACCATCAGCTCTAAGTTGCTCTCCAAGTCCCACTCCATCCCGACTTGAGCATACATCGGCCGTTCCTTCATTGTCGCTGGGTCAAGATCCAGGAACTCCCTCCCTAACAGCACTATGGGAGAACCTTCAGCAGTGGCCCACCCCCACCTTCCCGAGGGCAACTAGGGATGGGCAATGAATGCCAGCCTTGCTAGCGATGCCCATAATCTCGAGAGTGCATTTAAAAAAAGAAAATAACTTTTGAGGTCACAGTCACTCACTGCTGGAGAGGCAGGAGTTAGCCTACATGGTCTATTAGGGTTCATGATAACTATGTAAAGAGTTTAAGGCTGTGGTAAAAATGATTGGGACAGTATAAAGAACTTCCACATCCTCAGGACATTCTGGAGCACTTTACAGCCAGTGAAGTACTTTTGAAGTGTAGTCATTGTTGTTATGTAGGGAATCACAGCAGGCCAATTTTCATCCACAAACAGCAATGAGATAAATGACCAGTTAATCTACTTTTACCGGTGTTGGTTGAGAACCGAGTGTTGGCCTGGCATCTTCCTGCTCTTCTTGGGATCTTTTATGTCCACTTGAGCAGGTAAATAGGACACAACCCACCTGCAGCATTCCCTCCCTCACTCCTCGCCTCCTCCCGATAGCTGTCCAGTGACATTTGCTGATGTACACTTTTTTCTTGTTTATTCTTGTGATGTGCGTGATATTGGCAAGTCTGCATTTATTGTCCACCCCGAGTTGACCTGAGATGGTGATGGTAGGCCTTCTCCTTGTGGTGATGGTGCCCCCACAATGGTGTTAGGTACAACTTAACTGTTTTTATTGCAAAGAGGGTGGAGTACAAAAGCAGGGAAGTCTTGCTGCAGCTACACAGGGTTTTGGTGAGGCCACACCTGGAATACTGTGTGCAGTTTTGGTTTCCATATTTACGAAAGGATATACTTGCTTTGGAGGCAGTTCAGAGAAGGTTCACTAGGTTGATTCCGGGGATGAGGGGGTTGACTTATGAGGAAAGGTTGAGGAGGTTGGGCCTCTACTCATTGGAATTCAGAAGAATGAGAGGTGATCTTATTGAAACGTATAAGATTATGAGGGGGCTTGACAAGGTGGCTGCAGAGAGGATGTTTCCACTGATAGGGGAGACTAGAACTAGAGGGCATAATCTTAGAATAAGGGGCCGCCCATTTAAAACTGGGATGAGGAGGAATATCTTCTTTCAGAGGGTTGTAAATCTGTGGAATTCACTGCCTCAGAGAGCTGTGGAAGCTGGGTCATTGAATAAATTTAAGACAGAGATAGACCGTTTCTTAACCGATAAGGGAATAAGGGGTTATGGGGAGCGGGCAGGGAAGTGGACCTGAGTCCATGACCAGATCAGCCATGATCGTATTGAATGGTGGAGCAGGCTCGAGGGGCCGAAAGGCCTACTCATGCTCCTATTTCTTATGTTCTTATGTCCCTTGAAGTTCCCATTTCAGTCAGTTCTGTGAATTGCTAGCTATATTAGAAAGCCTTATCAGAAAGGCCCAAGAGATTGCAGTCTTGATGTAGTTTCAAGTGGTGCTAGCACAGCACTGTCCCCACTGGATTAGAAAGAACGGTAGGGTGATGACGTTCCATCACAACAAATGTCCTTTGGAAATCAGAGCAGAGGCTGTGAGGTCCATGTTAAGATTCCCATTATCATTACCAATTTGTATGACACTCACCAAGGAGTAAGCTGCGACTCAGTGGTAACACTCTTGCCTTTGAGCTAGAAGGTTGTGCATTCAAGTCCCAATGCAGAAACTTGGGCACAAAATCCAGGCTGACATTTCAATGCAATACTAAGGGAGAGCTACACTGTTAGAGTTGTCATCTTTCAGATGAGATGTTAAACTGAAGTGCCGTCTGTCCTCACAGGTAGATGTAAAAGATCCCATAGCACTATTTTGAAGAACAGCAGGGGAGTTGCCCTGGCAGATATTAATCCCTCAACCAACACCTGAAACCTCATTATCTCGTTGTTGTTTGTGGGATCTTGCTGTGAGCAAATTGGCTGCCGCATTTTTTATTTTACAACAGTGACTACACTTCAAAAAAGTACTTAATTGGCTGTAATGCACATTGGGACGTCTTGTGTAAAGCACATGAGACAGTCGCTATATAAATGCAAGTCTTTCTTTTAAGTTGCGACATCAGATGAACAGTTCCTGTCTGTGATGGTCATAAACAAAAACGCAGACCATCCCACAAGCACAAAAATCACCAAAATAAGTCAGTCCAGCCCTGCTTTACATAATATAATTTTTCAATGAACAAGTTATCACTAATAATTCTTTAAAAATCTGTTCTATTAATATATTTTGAATTTTGCTGTTAAACGATAAGGGAGTCAAGGGTTGTGGGGAGTGGGCAGGGAGGTGGAGTTGAGGCCAGGATCAGATCAGCCATGATCTTATTGAATGGCGGAACAGGCTCGAGGGGCCAATTGGCCGACTCCTGCTCTTCATTCTTATGTTCTTTTGTAAATTAAAAGCAAACATTGTTATGTCTTCAATACTCTTATGAATGACTCCACGAGATCTACTATTGTACTTGAGCTGTTGTGACCTTAGTCCCATTTATTGTAACTCCAGAGTGAGGCATAAGCATGGTGGGCAGCCTTTTATACTGGGCCTTGCACACCTATACAGATGACCCTCAGGTCTCCTACCGCAGTGCCCTCTGGTGGCACACCTTATGTGACTATACAGTTAGCATACATGGTCTACATACATGACAAACATGATCAAAACGCTTTATTCAAATAAAGGGAACTAGCTTCAAACCAATTATTAACATCTTAAATTTTCATAGCCAACCAACATGTAATTTTCAGGATATTGTTTTGCAAACTTGATAGCGGTGTCTTAGATGAAGGATGTGTGACTAATCCAATCTGTGGCAATGACGTTATTTGGACAGACTGGCTCAAAATAATCACTCGAATTGCCATCCCTGTGTTTGACTGTCACTGAAGGACATTTAAACAGAGCAGGGAAGGCATACAGATCAATGAGAATTGCATCCAGCTATTTGATGTGAGAGAGGCACTTTATCAATGCAAGTGGCCATTGTTGAGATAATAGTCTGGATGTGTCAGTTGGAAGGAATTTAGTTGAATAAGTTTGTGGGTCAGCTGTGGGTCCAGGAGGAGCACCCCTACTGATCTCAGCTCCACATAAATATAAGTAGAAAATAGTTAACTTACCTTTTCGTCGGTGGCTTCCAGTGTCATGTATTCAACTGTCATTGTAGCCCATGTATAAGCTGACCTTGAGAACATTGACCACAAGGGCGTGAACTTGTAGGAGACACCCCTAACCCGGACTTTCAGGTATAAAAGGGGAAGCTCCACCCACCTTCATCACTTGAGGTCTTGGTAATAAAGGTAACTGGTCACAGAGTGACCTTCTCTCAAGTATGGGCCTTGTGTGCATTTTACTTTATAGTAAGGATATATCATTGACGAGAAACTGGGATTTAAACCACACGAGCATGGCCACTAGCAGCACAGAAGAGAGGTACTGTGTTGGTGATGATCGGGACGACTTTATTGAGAGACTACAGCAAAGTTTTGTCACTAAGGAATGGTTGGGACAGGATTCGGCCGACAAACGCAGGGCTCATCTCCTGACGGTTTGTGGATCCAGAACGTACTCCCTGATGAAGGACCTTCTAGCGCCAGAGAAGCCGGCGGACAAGATGTTCGAAGAGCTCAGTAAGTTGATCATTGAACACCTTAAACCGGCGAGCAGCATGCACATGGCGAGACACCGGTTTTACATGCACCGACGGCGAGAAGGGCAAAGCGTTCCAGACTTTGTGGCAGACCTCCGACGACTGGCGAGCCTATGTAAGATCCCAGATGCATGCAGAGCGGAGATGTTACGAGACTTTTTTATTGAGGGCATTGGGCACCCTGGCGTTTTCAGGAAACTGATTGAGACCAAAGACTTGACCTTGGAAGCGGCGGCTCTGATAGCCCAGACATTTATCTCAGGGGAGGAAGAGACCAGAATGATGTATGACAAAAATCTTGGCTGAAATGTGGCAAACGACCAAGGAGTCAACATTGTTAACGCGGCACACAGTTCTCTAGGCAGACAAGGGAAATCGGACATGCCCCAGCATGTAGTCGAACCCAAAGGGGGAATTCAACAGAGACAATGGCTAGCTGAATGGCGATTCATGCCATGGCAAAGGACAATGTGGTCAGTAATGGGGGCATCAACACCTGTTAATGGTGCGCTTAAGGACAGTTACAGAGACAATCAGAGACGATCGTCTGGTAATGGATGTTTTGTTTCCAACAACGGCTCAAGCTGGAGGCGTGGGGGCAAACACCCAGCCAGAGCTTCCAGGTATCAGCAGACCTGCAGAAACTACAACGTCAGCGGTCACTTGCCGCATATGTGCAGGGAGCCTGCAGCCAGGTTGATGTACGAGGAGGACGGGCCTGATGTAAGCCCTATGAGGCCAAATGAATACTGGGGGAAATCGCTGGAAGCTGAAGTTCAGCGAGTTCATGTGGAGCACATATACAATTCATATACCAGGACGTCACCGATAATGATGAAAGTGCTCCTCAATGGCATCCCAGTATTAATGGAGCTAGACACAGGGGCCACCCAGTCCCTGATGAGTATCAAACAATTCGAAAGGTTGTGGGTGTCCAAGGCCAGGAGGCCAAAATTATTGCCGATTGACACACAGCTACAGACATTTACAAAGGAGATCATTCCGGTGCTCGGCAGTGCCACGGTAGTCGTGACCCACAAAGATTCAGAGAACAGGTTGTCACTCTGGATTATCCCGGGGGATGGTCCCGCACTACTGGGGAGGAGTTGGCTTGCTGTCATGAACTGGAAATGGGGCGATGTTAATGCCATTTCTTCTGTGGAGCGAGTATCATGCTCACAGGTCCTGGACAAATTTGACTCATTATTTCAACCCGGAATCGGCACTTTCATGGGGACCAAGGTAGTGATTCACATAAAACCGGGTGCCAGGCTAGTACACCACAAGGTCAGAGCGGTGCCGTAAATGATGCGGGAAAAGATAGAATGCGAATTGGACCGCCTGCTGAGGAAAGGCATCATCTCGCCAGTCGAATTCAGTGACTGGGCGAGCCTGATCGTGCCGGTGCTTAAGGCGGATGGGTCAGTCAGGATATGTGGCGATTACAAGGCCACCATCATTCCAAGACCTGTACCCACTACCGAAAGCAGAGGACCTCTTTGCGACGCTATCCGGTGGCAAATTTTTTCAAAATTGGACCTGACCTCAGCTTACATGACCCAGGAGCTGGCGAGTGAGTCGAAGAAGCTGACCACCATCATGACGCACAAGGGGTTGTTTGAGTACAACAGATGTCCGTTCTGGATTCGTTTGGCCGCCGCGATCTTTCCAAGGACGGTGGTTTTTCAAGATGACATCCTCATATGGGTCGCGATACTGAAGAACACCTCCACAACCTGGAGGAGGTGCTACGCAGACTGGACCGAGTAGGGCTGCGACTGAAAAAGGCGAACTGCGTCTTCTTAGCTCCAGAGGTAGAATTCCTGGGGAGGAGGGTAGCAGCAGACGGGATCAGACCTACTGCGTCCAAAACGGAAGCGATCCAGAGAGCACCCAGACCCCGTAACACGATTGAGCTGCTTTCGTCCCTGGGGCTCCTGAACTATTTTGGTAACTTTATTCACAAATTGAGCACGCTGTTAGAGATGCTACATGTACTCCTACGCAAAGGTTGCGATTGGGTCTGTGGGGACAGCCAGGAAAGGGCTTTTGATAGAGCACGCAATTTGTTATGCTCCAACAAACTGTTAACGTTATATGACCCATGTAAGAAACTTGTTTTAACATACGATGCGTCGTCGTATGGGGTCGGGTGTGTGTTGCAGCATGTGAATGCCAATGGTCAGTTACAGCCGGTAGCTTATGCCTCCAGAAGTCTGTCCCAGATGGTAGAAAAGGAAGCGCTAGCATGTATCACAAGCCCCTAACATCCCTTTTGGCCGACAACAAGGCCATAAATGCAAATGCATCGGCCCGCATACAGAGGTGGGCACTCATGTTAGCCGCCTATGACTACACAATTCGGCACAAACCGGGCACTGAAAACTGCGGCGATGCACTCAGCAGGCTCCCACTAGCCATCACTGAGGGGGCAACTGAGCATGATGCTGAGATGGTCATGGCTGTTGAAGCCTTCGAAAGCGAAGGCTCACCTGTGACAGCCCATCAGATTAAATTCTGGACAAATAAAGACCCGCTACTGTCTTTAGTTGAGAAATGTGTCCTGAATGGGGACTGGTCAGCCATGTACGGGGTATGTGCTGAGGAATTTAAACCGTTTCATAGGCGAAAGGATGAACTCTCAATTCAGGCCGATTGCCTACTGTGGGGAAACCGAGTAGTCATGCCCCAGATGGGCAGAGAGGTGTTTATCTGAGAACTTCACAATGAGCACCCGGACATTGTCATGATGAAGGCAATTGCCAGGTCACATGTTTAGTGGCCAGGGATAGATGCAGACCTGGAACTTTGTGTTCGCAGGTGTAACACGTGTGCTCAGCTGGGCAACGCACCCAGGGAAGCCCCCCTTAGCCCCTGGTCCTGGCCAGCCAAGCCATAGTCACGCATCCATGTGGACCATGCAGGTCCTTTCATGGGAAAAATGTTTTTGGTTGTAGTCGACGCCTACTCCAATGGATTGAATGTGCCATTTTAAATTCAAGCACATCCTCTGCCACGGCAGAAAGCCTATGGGCAATGTTCGCCGCTCATGTCTACCGGATGTCTTGGTCAGCGACAATGCCCCGTGCTTCACAAGCACTGAATTCCAGGACTTCATGGCAGGCAATGGAATCAACCATGTCAGAACGGCACCGTTCAAACTGGCCTAAAACGGCCAGGCGGAACGAGCAGTGCAGATAATCAAACAAGGGATTCTCAGAATCCAAGGGGGTTCCCTACAAAGCCACTTATCATGCCTCCTGTTGGCCAATAGATCCCGACCACACTCGCTCACAGGGATTCCATCCACAAGAGCTGCTAATGAAAAGGATGCTCAAAACCATGTTATCCCTTATACACCCACTATGAAAGAAATTGTTGAGAGCAGGCGTCAGTCACAATGTGACTACCATGACAGGAATGCGAGGGCGCGATGTATTGATGTCAATAACCCTGTTTTTATCCTTAATTACGCTGCAAGGCCCAAATGGCTTGCAGGCACTGTGATTGCCAAAGAGGAGAGGGGAATAGAGTTTTGGTAGTTAAACTTACCAATGGACAAATCTGCCGCAAACATGTGGATCAAACTAAAAGGAGGTTCAGCAACCCCATAGAAGAAGCAGAGGAAGAACACGACGTAGAGTTTTCTCCACCACAGGTGACCGAACACCGGAACCAAGTGGTGGAGAGCCCAGTCACTGTGGGCAGTCCGGGCAGGCCTGAGGCACCGCAAACAGCAGACACTCAGGCCAGCGCCCAACAACCGGAGCCCCAACTCAGGTGCTCTACGAGGGAGCGTAAACCACCAGAGAGACTTAACCTGTGATCCCAATAAGACTTTGGGGGGGAGGTGATGTCATGTATTCAACTATCATTGTAACCCATGTATAAGCTGACCTAAGTTGTACACCTTGAGAACATTGACCACAAGGGGGTGAACTTGTGGGAGACACTCCTAACCTGGACTTTCAGGTATAAAAGGGGAAGCTCCACCCACCTTCATCACTTGAGGTCTTGGTAATAAAGGTAACTGGTCACAGACTGACCTTCTCTTAAGTATGGGCCTCGTGTGCATTTATGCTGTGTAGTAAGGATATATCACACAGGAACATAGGAATCGCTAGACTGAAAAAAACCCATCTTGTTCACCGCATACCATGCTGGTAGTCACAGTATACAACAGAAATGCAGTTGTTGCCTAATCTTAACAATCAATCTCTATCAATTAGTCTACAACAAACCCAGACATGAGGCGATGAAAACCCCAGTGGTGGAGAGTTTCTGGAGCCACAACAACAACAACAACTTGTATTTATATAGCGCCTTTAACATCGTGAAACGTCCCAAGGCTCTTCACAGGAGTATTATGAGATAAAAAATTTTACACCGTACCACATAAGTAGAAATTAGCGCAGGAAGCTTGGTCAAAGTGGTAGGTTTTGAGGAGCGTCTTGAAGGAGGAAAGAGAGCTAGAGAGGCAGAGAGGTTTAGGGAGGGAGTTCCAGAGCTTGGGGCCTCGGCAACAGAAGGCACGGCCACCGATGGCTGTGCGATTTTAATCAGGAATGCTCAAGAGGGTAGAATTAGAGGAGCGTATAGGTCCAAAATCACCTGCTCATCCCAAGCACGCTACACTCACCACAGGTCATGGCACAAATTACTCACATACTGGATCCCAGAATGTTTAATTTACAAAATAAATCTATCGAATTTGCATTTGAATGACTCAATACTCCTTTCACCATCTCCCGAGGGAGCCTGTTGCAAAGATCGACCACCGTCTCGCTGAAATATTTTTTTACATGGATTAGTTTTAAATTTAGCCCTCTTTAAGCGCTTCCTTTGGTCAGCGTCCCATTAAGGCCCACCGGTTAGGCCGCTGTAGACCTGGAAACACTGAACAGAGCATGTGCGGCATCTGAATCTTTGAATCTACTATTAAATTCAAACAATCCTGTTAAGTAATCGAGCACACAATGTTCATGCAGCTCGTACTGTGTCTACTTTGTGCTTGTCTTTATGATATATATCTTATTTTATTAGCACTTTTGCAACTCTATTGAAATGCCCCGTAAATCACGGATAGTATGTTGAATGATGAAATAGATGAAAGTAGCATCAACAGACCCACTCCTTACATCCCCCACCCCCTTTGGCACTGTGTACAAACTACAATTGGTTTTATTCAGTGAAACTGCAAGTAATCAGTCCCAATCAAGACTGTTGTTTTGGGCATAAAATTAGTGTTGGGCTGCACAATTTCCGGGCGCCATTTCTTGTGCTCCATATCGGAGGGCAGCGGCTTCCAAGTTTCCAGGGTGCTGGGAACGCCTGCGGTCAAGGTTTTTATTAATGAATCCATTTTATGTTCAGAACTCCATTTTTCAGTTAAAACAATTTTTGCAGAATCTGTTGAAACAGGCGCTATCTGGAGAATGTCAATAAGACAGCTCAAATCTCCAAGGCCCCTCTGCTAGGCTTCACCACTGTCGTCACAAAACTTCACTGTGCGTAGTTCTAATCTTCTACTGGATACATCTATCTGTTTGACAACTATCTGTTTACGTTTTCTGTACATGTAAGGACAGCATTTGTTATGAGACCCACTCCCTGGAATGCTGAGATGATGTACATAAGTGGAAAGCAAAAGTGATGGTCACGAGGGAGGTATGATGTAATGGGCTTTTAGCTGAGGATGTTGAGGGAAGGTCGAAGGGCTAACCACCTTGCAACTGAACTCAGTGACTGTAATGTGAGATCTCCCACAGCCTTCACAGCATTTGTGCGTGAGTATCATTCCCTCTAACAAAATCTGTATGCCAAGACTCTGCCTGTTAATTCTTGGCACGGGGACCACAGCTCCAAGCTTGCCTCTCTAGCAGTATTAATCAACACAGAGCACTCCTCCTGAAACAAGTCTTAGGACCCTTGAATAGACTGAACTGGGGCCCCCAATACCTGCTTTAGGACCCCGGTGCCACATTCAGCTTAGGCATATGCCGCACATGTTCCGCTCAATTTTTCCGGGCCCACAGCGGCAGAACCAGTGGTCCTGAAAGGAAGGCCGCCAACGGAAAGGGCAGCTCACATTTGTGTCGAGCCAGCGGGAGCAGCGGAGCTCCTCCCGGCCCCTCAACAGTCCTGCCGGCCGGCTCGCCATTGGAGCTGGCCCATTTTCCTCAGGTCCCAACCAGTGAACAGGTGGGCGTCAAAGTGCAGCTCACTGATTTTACGTAGATGAGAAGGCAGGCCCAATCTCCAGCAAGCCTGAGGCCAACGTGTTTGGGCACGCGTTCCCTTCGCGATGCCCATTCAGCACCAGTTTCTGCAATTTCCACACCATCCAGGACAAAGCAGCCTGCTTGATTGCCAGCCCTTCGACATTCACTCCCTCCACCACTGGCGCACCATGGCTGCAGTGTGTACCATCTACAAGATGCACTGCAGCAACTCGCCAAGGCTCCTTCAGCAGCACCTCCCAAGCCCGCGACCTCTACCGCCTAGAAGGACAAGGGCAGCAGGCGCTGGGAACTCCATCACCTGCAAGTTCTCCTCCAAGTCACACACCATCCTGACTTGGAAATATATCGGCCATTCATTCATCATCGCTGGGTCAAAATCCTGGAACTCCCTCCCTAACAGCACTGTGGGAGTACCTTCACCACACGGACTGCAGCGGCTCAAGAAGGTGGATCACCACAACCTCCTTGAGGGCAATTAGGGATGGGCAATAAATGCTGGCCTCATCAGCGATGCCCACATCCCAGCACGAATACATAAAATTAAAAGTTCTCAGCCAATGTTTCTATTCTTTACCTTGCAAAAGATTGCAAGGGCTCGGCCAAACAATCTCTGTCCTTCACCAATTACTATTCTCACTTTTCACTTCCTGGATATTTAGCTACATGTGCTGTTATTATACCCAACAGGCAGAGTAATTTCATGCCAAGTGTTTCTAATACTAGCATCAGTTTCAATGACTGGGATTTTGCTCACCTTGGCGGGTCCGGGGCGGGCGATGTCAATGGTGGGTCGCGGTCCTGCTACTGGCTCCATCCCACTGTCTAAAATGAAGTTACGTTGATACGGTTTGTTAAGCCCGCCCAGTGCGTTTTCCAGCCCAATTTGAGGAAGCGGGTCTGGTGACATCACTCATGATGTGTCATCAGCCGGTTTCCTTAAAGGGACCATGGCCACCTTACTTTTGATGTTTGTGCTGTCAGTGTTCGAAAGCATTCAGGAGCTGCAAACACTGACAAACACTGCATAAAGGTGCACGGTTGCACCCAGGCTTTCCCATGACTCCATATGCTTATGGAGGGAGTCACATCATGCAGGGAGGTCCTCTTCTCCTCCCGTGGGCAGAAGGGACCTCCCCAGGAGACCAACGCAGCCTGGTTGCACATTGCACAGGAGGGCACAAGCAGGGATGTTGTCAGGAGGACCAGGCTGCAGTGGCGCAAACCTTTCAATGATCGCAGTAGATCACGAAATGTTACTGTAAAGTCACACTCAACCTCATCCTGCTGTGCCACTCATCACAACCCCATCACTCTGCCTTCCCCACCCTACTCCTGCACATTCTTACTCACACCAACTGACCTTGCACCTCCTCCCATCCCTCTCTCTATCTACATTATCACTTTCCCATCTCACTAGCCACCTCTCACTCTCACCCTCATCCTCGTGCAATCATACCAACTAACAACACACAAAGGTAGGCACTTGAGTGTTTTATCCAATGTGTATGTAAAGTTTCTGTTAATGTGTTGTTTAAGCATTGATACCTTTATTTTCAACACTTTCCATTCTTGGACAGTTTTGTGTGCACCTTTGGAAGGGCTTAGTGAGTTGCAATGAATAGTGACACATAACGGTACCTCCCGCAATGTTGGCAAGTGTGAAAGGAATGGCTTGGGCATTGTAGGGATGTTTTATGGTGCTGGTGTGAGGTGGTGCCAACCTGGCACATTATGTGGTAGCCAGGGTGTACAGCATCAAGTGACGGAAATCTGGCCATGGTGAAGTCATCCCTGGTCTCCTGGGCAGCAATGTGCCTGAGTGCTGATGCCCTGTGTCTTGTGCAGCATCAGGTGATTGCAGAGAAGGTTGGTATTGGTGGTGCTGCTGGTGTGCCTGATATTGCTGGTGTTGGGACTGATCGTGGTCGGATTCTGAGGACCAAGGTGAGACAGTATAAAGGATATCCATGTTGATTGAATAAATGGCAGGTGAAGTAGTGATGACAAGCATTTTGACAATGGTGAGAGAGTCGTTCCAATGAGATAAGATTGGATGGAGAGTGGAAAGTGGAAAGCCTGCAGAATGTGTGCTGGAAATGGACTGAGAAACAGCTTGTGGATGAGGAAAGTGATGGTCTGTCAGGTGGCAGCTGAACATTTGAAGCAGTCAAGTAATCAGCTGGAGCAATGGCCACTGAACTCCTGCCTCAGGTTGAACAGCATGGTTCCCGTGGCCATGAAGTTAAAGTTAAAAAGTAAGTTAAAAAAGCAGGATTAAGGGTCTGGTAAGTACATTCTAATTGGGTCGGCGCTGCTTCCTGTCAGGTCTGCTCAGCGCTGACAGACCCGGCATTGTGAAAGACCTGCTGCCAATGAAAACTGCTTTCCCACCCAACCTGCCACCGATCGCACCCGCTGACACCCGAAAGAATTCCAGCTTATGTGACTGAATCCGTATCAATCTATTGGGTATAGTAATGTGCGCTTGGATTTCCCGTGGGAGTTCTCCCGATCATCTGCTGTAATTTCAGCGGAAACTATGGCATCCCTGCCAATCTTTCGCTGCAGTTATGGCAGACGATGGGGAGAGCCATCGCGGAAATTCTACCTCGTCGTGTTGATGGTATTGGACTCACAGCCCAGAGGTCGCAGCCTAGAGGTCGCAGTCCAGAGGTCGCAGCCGAGAGGTCGCAGTCCAGAGGTCGCAGTCCAGAGGTCGCAGCCCAGAGGTCACAGTCCAGAGGTCACAGCCCAGAGGTCGTGTGTCCAAATCCCAGTACGGCGATTACGCACACCAGACACGAGACTCCCAAAGCAAGTGCTCTACTCGGAACTCCTTCACGGCAAATGAGCCAAAGGCGGGCAGA
Source organism: Pristiophorus japonicus (assembly GCF_044704955.1). Lineage (NCBI taxonomy): Eukaryota > Metazoa > Chordata > Chondrichthyes > Pristiophoridae > Pristiophorus > Pristiophorus japonicus. The sequence goes on along the minus strand of NC_091989.1, from coordinate 67,815,527 downwards.
GGAAATGTTACAAAGACACCCTCAAAGCCTCCCTGATATAGTGCAACATCCCCACTGACACCTAGGAGTCCCCAGCCAAAGACCGCCTTAAGTGGAGGAAGTGCATCCGGGAGGGCGCTGAGCACCACGAGTCTCATCGCCGAGAGCATGCAGAAACTAAGCGCAGGCAGCGGAAGGAGCGTGCGGCAAACTTGTCCCAACCACCCTTTCCCTCAACAACTATCTGTCCCACCTGTGACAGGGACTGTGGCTCTCGTATTGGACTGTTCAGCCACCAAAGGACTCATTTTTAGAGTGGAAGCAAGTCCTCCTCGATTCCGAGGGACTGCCTATGATGATGATGATGGCGAGTTGTGCACTTAGATTCAGTGAATCTGGTCACTCCTCGGCTGGCACCAGAAAAATGGATCGTAAAAGCTGCCCTCAACCCTTCTCAAGCAGCAAGTCCTGGAACACTATGTCAACAATCTTGCTGTCAATCGCAACAAGCGTTAGAATTTGTAAGGAGGAGTTTTACCTGGCACTGAGCCAAGTTTGCCAACACCGTGTAGGTGGCAAGATGGACTTCTGCGGCCATCTGGCAGGAGTCTATTGTTCGAGAAGGAGGGTCACAGGTTTTCCTTGTGGAGCCTGTACTGTATTTGCTTCAAGTGTTCTTTGCTTAAGAATTCATAGCAACACATTAAGAACTAGTTGGTTTATTAGCAAAAGGTTTAACAATCACACTGCACATTACCAGTTCATCCACCAGCCTCACGACCACATGCCTCATCGTGGATCCTCCGAATCCAAACTGGTTGAGATTTTATTGAGTCTTGTGAACATCACATGACTGGCTAAGCCACTCACAACTCAACAGCTCTACAAACCTGTGAGCGTACCCAGGGCCTTGAGAAGCAGCCCTGCTCCTCCTGATTCCACAAGGAAATGTATGATGTCATCACGACACAGCGTTCATATGCAAAGAAGGACCCCACCTGCTTTAGGCAGGTGTCCTGGCTTCCTATTCAGCAGAACAGGTAAAAAATTTGGAATGGTGGTTCCTGCCGGCTTTAATCATTTATGGCACAAAAGGAAGCCATTCGGCCCATCGTATCCGTGCCGGTTGGTCCGGCGGGTAAGTAAACTGGGTAATTTTAACTGCCCAGTTTCCCCTATATCATGAAGAACAACAAATAGCTATCATTTAATGACAGTGCTTCTGAAAATGTCACAACCCTTGACAGTGAATGTCCACGTGGCTTAGAATATCATAGGAACTGTTCGACTGGGTTAGTGCTGTGCCATCTATTATTGCACTCAGAATAAGCCTCACCATAAAATGTCAATGTACCCCAACGCTTCAGTACAAACAACACAAAGAAGTGTTCGGCCTCCTCCTGGAAAATCCCCGCAAAGCATTTTTGTAAAATTGTTGGAACCGTCTGCTCTCTGAGGTGGATGCAAAAGATCCCACGGCACGATTCGAAGAGCAGGGGAGTTCTCCTGGCCAACATTTATCCCTCAGCCAACATCTGAAACAGATCATCTGCTCATTTATCTTATTGGATGTTTGAGCGACCTTGCTGTGCACAAATCGACTGCTGCATTCGCCTACATTACAACAGCGATTGCATTTCAAAAGTACTTGATTGGCTGTAAAGCGCTTTGGGATGTTGTGAGGTCATGAAAGATGCTATAGAAATGCTTTCTTTAATTTGAATGATCCTTCTGGGTTCAGTGACTCTGCTCAAGAGCTTTAACAGGGGATTATTTGAAGCAAAACCTTTTAATGTAGACTTAAGTAAAGTGAATGCATTCACTTCCTCGAAATAAGCTATTTCATTGCAATCATTAAGTGATGCCAAATCGGATTAATTCCATGCTTTGAAAAATTGTGCACATCTTGAAATATCTGCAGCTTATTCAATGGTTAAATAAGTTTATTTTTTACGAGCAATATTCCTTTTAATTCATTGGTTTCTTTTCTTGTGTTGAATAGACACAAGGCACCGCTGTAAATTACCAGCAGTAAAATACTTCATGTAGTGCAGCCTTGTTTAAGATGAATGACTCGCAGGTATTTCAGCAGTGACACTGAGAAAGGGCCTCTGTTCTTCAGGATGTAAAACAGTGCACCATGAATCAGAGCAGGAATTGGGAAGAGAAACTGTTGCTGACTTGCTCTGGATTGCTGGCAGCGCCAGCTCATTTTAAAGACTGTGTGGTACCACTGCTACACTGAATGTGTAGGAGTCCCTGTACACAGGCCAAGAATTTGCATAGACTGTTTGCACTGGCACTGTAGAAACACTTCAGAAAATTCGTAGTGTCTGGAAGGTAAACACTTAACTTGTTTTGACTGCAAATTGCAGAATTATGTGCTGTTCAAAAGGCATTTGAATCAATTTCTAAATATAAATATACTTCCAGTGTGCTTTGATACTGATGGTATTAAAGTACTGGAGTGTTGGAGTGGACCAACTGTAGTACTGAGGATTTCAGGTTATAACCATGGCTGAAGTGTTCCATCGAGCAACACTTTTCAGTGGGGATAGATTGACAGGCAAATTGGATATGTAGTAGTACCAGCATGCTTGAGCCTTCTCTGGACACCGGGAGTAACACTGACCTTGCTGGGCCTTATCCTGATCTCTGGGAGTAACACTGACCTGTCTTGGGCCTTCCCCTGATCTCTGGGAGTAACACTGATCTTCCTGGGCCTTCCCCTGACCTCCGGGAGTAACACTGACCTGTCTTGGGCCTTCCCCGATCTCTGGGAGTAACACTGACCTGTCTTGGGCCTTCCCCTGATCTCTTGGAGTAACACTGATCTTCCTGGGCCTTCCCCTGACCTCCGGGAGTAACACTGACCTGTCTTGGGCCTTCCCCTGATCTCTGGGAGTAACACTGATCTTCCTGGGCCTTCCCCTGACCTCCGGGAGTAACACTGACCTGTCTTGGGCCTTCCCTGATCTCTGGGAGTAACACTGACCTGTCTTGGGCCTTCCCGTGATCTCTGGGAGTAACACTGATCTTGGGCCTTCCCCTGATCTCTGGGAGTAACACTGAGCTTCCTGGGTTTTCTCCTGATCTCTGGGAGTAACACTGATCTTCCTGGGCCTTCCCCTGATCTCTGGGAGTAACACTGATCTTGGGTCTTCCCCTGATCTCTGGGAGTAACACTGATCTTCCTGGGCCTTCCCCTAATCTCTGGGAGTAACACTGATCTTGGGCCTTCCCCTGATCTCTGGGAGTAACACTGATCTTGGGTCTTCCCCTGATCTCTGGGAGTAACACTGATCTTGGGTCTTCCCCTGATCTCTGGGAGTAACACTGATCTTCCTTGGTCTTCCCCTGATCTCTGGGAGTAACACTGATCTTCCTGGGCCTTCCCTGATCTCTGGGAGTAGCTTGCTTGGATTCCCAAATCTGGGAAACACAGTCTCAATGGTTTAAAACTAAAAATACAGTAAAAATGGAGGCATGTTGCTTCCATAAAATATTTTACTGACCGACCAACCTCCTGAGAGTGGATTAGTCATCTGCCTCCGTTAAAACTGGAAGTGGACGGGTTGGAAGCGGGTTTCAGTATTTTAACATTTTTATCTCCTAGCCACCCATTCTTATGGGTTAAAAGTCCCCCCATTATTATATTTAATGAGTGGTCAGTCTCGGGAGCAGGTTCCCTAGTGTGATAGATTCACAGAGCACAAGCACACAAGCTTTTAAGATGGAGCAGCATTCCGGAACTTTCTGTGGAAGCTGCTTGTTGTCAGGTGACCTGACTTGTTTATTAAACACTCTGGTTGCAGTAACACAATACGTCCACAGTGTGGAGCTACAGACATTACACATCTCCCTCCTTAATGAAGAAGTTATTATAACAACAATCATCATACATAACTTGCATGGTTATACATAACAAAGGATATGAACTTATTTTGCCATATTTACAAATCAAGCTTAACCACTTGTTTTCTGTTTCGAAGAGGATACCTTCGCTCTCGAACAGAACCTTCCAAAAATGGTGTCGAATTTAAACTCATTCGAGGCTGGTCCTGAGGAAAGATTTCCTCCAAGGGATGCCCTTGATTTCCATTTGAACTCTCTCTAACTTCAGACTGTTTGTCTGCCTGACTCGGACTCAGACTTAAATTCTGATTTTCTCTTGGATTTGTTTCCAGTACATTGGATGCAGGATATGCTACTGGTGTATCAAAACTATCTGATGAGTCAGAAATAATTGAATCATTCCCACCTCCAACTCCTTCCATGTCTGTAGGTAAAATATGATCAATGTGAACAAACCTAACCTGTCCATTATCAAACATCTTGACCAAATGTGTACGAGGACCATATATCTTCACCACTCTTCCTAGTAACCACTTTATCCATTTATGGTGATGGTTCTTCACTCTCACCTTCTGATTTAATTTCACACTTCTCTCTTTTACTCTACCTCTATCATGATTCTCTTTCTGTCTTAATTGTGTCTCTTCTACAGACTGTGCCAAGTTTGGTATTAACAACAAGAATCTGGTTCGTGGCTGTCATTTGAGAAACAACGCTGCTGGTGTTCTACCAGTCGTTGTATGAGGAGTATTATGATACCTAATTGGAAAATTAGCCAATTTGTGATCCAACGACAACTGTCGTTTCTTTGGATTTGGATCCAACATTTGTTTGATGAGAGCACATTTTACAATTTGTACTGTGCGCTCTGCTGCACCATTCGAAGCAGGGTGGTATGGTGGAACCTTGGTATGTTTCACACCAAATTTGCTCATGAACTGTGCAAATTCTTCTGAACAAAATTGTGGTCCATTATCAGAAACAATTTCTTCTAGGAGGCCAAATGAAGAAAATAAACGTTGCAAAATGTCTAATGTTTTACTTGTTGTTATTTTCCATATTGGAAACACCTCGACCCACTTCGAATGGCTATCAATCACAATGAACAATTGTTGTCCTTCTAGCTAAGCAAAATCGATATGTTGCCTTTGCCACACCCTGGAAGGCCATTTCCATGGCTGTAATGGTACTGATGGTGATTTCTTGCTTACCGATTGACATGTCGTACGCTGACTCACGATGTACTCTATTTCTTTATCAAAACTTGGCCACGTGCAAAACTCTTGGTCAAGCACATTCCCAGGTGCTGGTCATGGAGGTCTGTTAATAATTTGGATCTGAATTTATTTGGTATAACTGCACATCTTGCACCCCACATGATACAATCTTTATCGACTGATAATTCATTCTTACGAATGAAGAATGGATGAATATCTTTGTCTGTTACCTGGTTTGGCCATCCATTTGCAATATAATCATACATCTTTGACATCATTGGGTCACGTTTGGTTGCTCTACCAATCTCTTCAGCTGTGAATGGCAGTTCATCAATGTATGAAAAATAGAACACTTCTTCCCTATCGGGTGTAAGTTGCGATGGGGAAAGCAATCTAGACATAGCATCAGCATTATTGTGATCAGCTGATCGTCTGTATTCAATATCATATGTTTATGCTGACAAAATCAAAGCCCATCTTTGCATACGGGCTGCAGCTAATGTTGGAACTGGGGACTTTGGATGGAGGATTGCTGTCAGGGGCTTATGGTCCGTAATGATGGTAAACTTACGACCATATAAGTATGTGTGGAACTTCTTGACTCCAAAAATTAATGCCAAAGCTTCTCTTTCGATTTGAGCATAATTACTCTCACTGGCACTGAGAGTGCATGAAGCAAAAGCAATTGATCTCTCCTCCCCATTACTACGGGATACATGAGTGATTACTGCCCCAACTCCATATGGAGAGGCATCATATGTTAGCTTGATCTCCTGAGATACATCATAGTGAACTAACATGGTGCTCTCTACCAAGTTGCTTTTACACTCCTTGACTGCTGCATCGCATTCTTTTGACCACTTCCAATGGACCTGTTTTTTCAATAGGTGATTCAGTGGATGTAATACTGTAGCCAAATTTGGTAGGAACTTCCCATAATAGTTCAAAAGACCCAAAAATGATCGAAGTTCAGTGACATTCTTGGGTGTGGGTGCATTTCTGATTGTATCCAGCTTTCCAATGGTTGGATGTAAACCATCTTTGTCTACTCTGTACCCTAAGTACTCCACTGAGTTTTGAAATAACTCACACATACGAGCAGACACTCGTACTCTGTGCTTCTCTAGCTATTTGAGGACTTCATTCAATATGTTATTATGAATTTGCCTATTTGGTGCTGAAATGAGTATGTCATCTAAATAAAATACTACTCCTTCAATCCCTTGCAAAATCTGATTCATCACCCCTTGGAATATGGCAGGGATGGAAGACACTCCAAACGGTAGCCTATTAAATTGATATAGGCCTAGATGAGTATTTATAGTCAAACATGACTTGGACTCCTCATCTAGTTTAAACTGTAAGTAGGCATTCATAGGATCTAACTTTGAGAAGATCTGACCACCTGTCAGTGTTGAGACCAAATCTTCTACATTTGGCAATGTATTGGGGACATTACCCTCTAGAACCTGGCTTACGGTTACTTTATAATAGCTTGTGCAGCTACAAGGAGAAGGCAAAAAAGAAATAAAAAGAAACAGAAAGGTGACGTCATAGCCAAAGGGGTTAATTAATTGGCTGGTGATTGGTGAGTAGTTTTTCTTTCTTCTCTTTAACAGTGAGTAAACTTTAACATTATTGTTGCCTATCTAAAGGTTAAGTCATGGCAGGAGAGCTCGGTCGCGTGTTATGCTCCTCCTGTACCATGTGGGAACTCAGGAACGACTCCAGTGTCCCTGACGACTACGTGTGCAGGAAGTGTATCCACCTCCAGCTCCTGACGGTCCGCGTTGCGGAGTTGGAGCTGAGAGTGGATTCACTCTGGAGCATCCACGATGCTGAGAATGACGTGAGTAGCATGTGTAGCGAGTTGGTCATACCATAAGAGAAGGGTCCACAGCCAGATAGGGAATGGAAGACCAGCAGGAAGAGCAGTGCAAAGAAGGTAGTGCAAGGGTCCCCTGTGGTCATCCCCCTGCAAAACAGATACACTGCTTTGAGTACTGTTGAGGGAGATGACTCATCAGGGGAGGGCAGCAGCAGCCAAGTTCATGGCACCATGGCTGGCTCTGTTACACAGGAGGGCAGGAAAAAGAGTAGGAGAGCGATAGTGATAGGGGATTCAATTGTTAGGGGAATAGATAGGCGTTTCTGCGGCTGCAACCGAGACTCCAGGATAGTATGTTGCCTCCCTGGTGCAAGGGTCAAGGATGTCTCGGAGCGGGTGCAGGACATTCTAAAAAGGGAGGGAGAACAGCCAGTTGTCGTGGTGCACATTGGTACCAACGACATAGGTAAAAAAAGGGATGAGGTCCTACGAAACGAATTGAAGGAGCTAGGGGGTAAATTAAAAAGTAGGACCTCAAAAGTAGTAATCTCGGGATTGCTACCAGTACCACGTGCTAGTCAGAGTAGGAATCGCAGGGTAGCACAGATGAATACGTGGCTTGAGCAGTGGTGCAGCAGGGAGGGATTCAAATTCCTGGGGCATTGGAACCGGTTCTGGGGGAGGTGGGACCAGTACAAACCAGACGGTCTGCACCTGGGCAGGACCGGAACCAATGTCTGAGGGGGATTGTTTGCTAGTACTGTTGGGGAGGAGTTAAATTAATATGGCAGGGGGATGGGAACCAATGGAGGGAGACAGAGGGAAACAAAAAGGAGATAAAAGCAAAAACCAGAAAGGAGATGAGAAAAAGTGGAGGGCAGAGAAACGCAAGACAAAGAACAAAAAGGGCCACTGTACAACAAAATTCTAAAAGGACAAAGGGTGTTAAAAAAACAAGCCTGAAGGCTTTGTGTCTTAATGCAAGGAGTATCCATAATAAGGTGGATGAATTAACTGTGCAAATAGATGTTAACAAATATGATGTGATTGGGATTACGGAGACGTGGCTCCAGGATGATCAGGGCTGGGAACTCAACATCCAGGTGTATTCAACATTCAGGAAGGATAGAATAAAAGGAAAAGGAGGTGGTTAAAGAGGAGATTAATACAATAATCAGGAATGACATTAGCTTGAATGATGTGGAATCTATATGGGTAGAGCTGCAGAACACCAAAGGGCAAAAATCGTTAGTGGGAGTTGCGTACAGACCTCCAAACAGTAGTAGTGATGTTGGGGAGGGCATCAAACAGGAAATTATGGGTGCATGCAATAAGGGTGCAGCAGTTATAATGGGTGACTTTAATATGCACATAGATTGGGCTCACCAAACTGGAAGCAATACGGTGGAAGAGGATTTCCTGGAGTGCATAAGGGATGGTTTTCTAGACCAATATGTCGAGGAACCAACTAGGGGAGAGGCCATCTTAGAATGGGTGTTGTGTAATGAGAGAGGATTAATTAGCAATCTCGTTGTGCGAGGCCCCTTGGGGAAGAGTGACCATAATATGGTGGAATTCTGCATTAGGATGGAGAATGAAACAGTTAATTCAGAGACCATGGTCCAGAACTTAAAGAAGGGTAACTTTGAAGGTATGAGGCGTGAATTGGCTAGGATTGATTGGTGAATGATACTTGAGGGGTTGACTGTGGATGGGCAATGGCAGACATTTAGAGACTGCATGGATGAACTACAACAATTGTACATTCCTGTCTGGCATAAAAATAGAAAAGCGAAGGTGGCTCAACCGTGGCTATCAAGGGAAATCAGGGATAGTATTAAAGCCAAGGAAGTGGCATACAAATTGGCCAGAAATAGCAGCGAACCCGGGGACTGGGAGAAATTTAGAACTCATCAGAGGAGGACGAAGGGTTTGATTAGGGCAGGGAAAATAGAGTACGAGAGGAAGCTTGCAGGGAACATTAAGACGGATTGCAAATGTTTCGATAGATATGTAAAGAGAAAAAGGTTAGTAAAGACAAATGTAGGTCCCCTGCAGTCAGAATCAGGGGAAGTCATAACGGGGAACAAAGAAATGGCGGACCAATTTGAACAAGTACTTTGGTTCGGTATTCACTAAGGAGGACACTAACAACATTCCGGATATAAGAAGGGTCAGAGAGTCTAGTAAGGAGGAGGAACTGAGGGAAATCCTTATTAGTCGGGAAATTGTGTTGGGGAAATTGATGGGATTGAAGGCCGATAAATCTCCAGGGCCTGATGGACTGCATCCCAGAGTACTTAAGGAGGTGGCCTTGGAAATAGCGGATGCATTGACAGTCATTTTCCAACATTCCATTGACTCTGGATCAGTTCCTATCGAGTGGAGGGTAGCCAATGTAACCCCACTTTTTAAAAAAGGAGGGAGAGAGAAAACAGGGAATTATAGACCGGTCAGCCTGACATCAGTAGTGGGTAAGATGATGGAATCAATTATTAAGGATGTCATAGCAGCACATTTGGAAAGAGGTGACATGATAGGTCCAAGTCAGCATGGATTTGTGAAAGGGAAATCATACTTGACAAATCTTCTGGAATTTTTTGAGGATGTTTCCAGTAGAGTGGACAAGGGAGAACCATTTGATGTGGTATATTTGGACTTTCAGAAGGCTTTCGACAAGGTTCCACACAAGAGATTAATGTGCAAAGTTAAAGCACATGGGATTGGGGGTAGTGTGCTGACATGGATTGAGAAATGGTTGTCAGACAGGAAGCAAAGAGTAGGAGTAAATGGGTACTTTTCAGAATGGCAGGCGGTGACTAGTGGGGTACCGCAAGGTTCTGTGCTGGGGCCCCAGCTGTTTACACTGTATATTAATGATTTAGACGAGGAGATTAAATGTAGTATCTCCAAATTTGTGGATGACACGAAGTTAGGTGGCAGTGTAAGCTGCGAGGAGGATGCTATGAGGCTGCAGAGCGACTTGGATAGGTTAGGTGAGTGGGCAAATGCATGGCAGATGAAGTATAATGTGGATAAATGTGAGGTTGTCCACTTTGGTGGCAAAAACAGAGAGACAGACTATTATCTGAATGGTGACAGATTAGGAAAAGGGGAGGTGCAACGAGACCTGGGTGTCATGGTACATCAGTCATTGAAGGTTGGCATGCAAGTACAGCATGCGGTTAAGAAAGCAAATGGCATGTTGGCCTTCATAGCGAGGGGATTTGAGTACAGGGGCAGGGAGGTGTTGCTACAGTTGTACAGGGCCTTGGTGAGGCCACACCTGGAGTATTGTGTACAGTTTTGGTCTCCTAACCTGAGGAAGGACATTCTTATTATTGAGGGAGTGCAGCGAAGGTTCACCAGACTGATTCCCGGGATGGCGGGACTGACCTATCAAGAAAGACTGAATCAACTGGGCTTGTATTCACTGGAGTTCAGAAGAATGAGAGGGGACCTTATAGAAACGTTTAAAATTCTGATGGGTTTAGACAGGTTAGATGCAGGAAGAATGTTCCCAATGTTGGGGAAGTCCAGAACCAGGGGTCACAGTCTAAGGATAAGGGGTAAGCCATTTAGGACCGAGATGAGGAGAAACTTCTTCACCCAGAGAGTGGTGAACCTGTGGAATTCTCTACTACAGAAAGTTGTTGAGGCCAACTCACTAAATATATTCAAAAAGGAGTTAGATGTAGTCCTTATTACTAAGGGCATCAAGGGGTATGGCAAGAAAGCAGGAATGGGGTACTGAAGTTGCATGTTCAGCCATGAACTCATTGAATGGCGGTGCAGGCTGGAGGGGCCGAATGGCCAATTCCTGCACCTATTTTCTATGTTTCTATTACCACACAATCTTACCTTACCATCGGACATAGGTACAACAATAATGGGTGTAGCCCAATTACATCGATCATTCTTAGAAATAATGTTCTCATTCTCTAGTCTTTTGAGTTCTTGCTCAACTTTCTCCTTGCGTACATATGGTGCAGAACGTGGCTTGCAATAAACCGATCTAGCGTCCTTCAGTACCCTGACACTCGCCTTGAAGCCTTGGATTGGACTGCCCGTTTCACAGAACACCTTCGGATAATTCTTGATAACATCATCCGTTGATGCAAATCTCATTTCAACACGAAAAATCTCATTCCAACCCAGCTTCATTGATCCCAACCAATTTCTTCCTCGTAAGGCAGGCTTGTCTCCTGCCACTACTATCAGAGGCAAGCTCTGAACTTAATCCTTGTATTTCACTGGTACGGTGATATGACCTACCACAGAAATGTTCTCTCCCGAGTAGCCTCGCAGCTCTATCTTGGATTTCTCCAATTGGAAATCACACACAATTTGTCGAGGTATAGAGATTCTGGTACTACACTCACGGATGCACCCGTGTTGATTTCCATGGGTATCTTGAATCCCGCAACATCTATGTGGATTATGATACTTTTCGAATCGCTGTCCGTTAACCTCGTGCTCCTGATGACGTTTAACTCTAACATCTCCTCGTCCTGTTGTTGTTCTTCCATGCTATGTAAATCCAGGGGATTTCTACTCATAGCTTTGAAAACAGGTTTACCCTTCAGTCGACATGCCTTTGCAAGATGCCCAGTTTTCCTGCAGAAGAAACACTCTGCCTTCACATATGGACAACTTTGAGCAATGTGTTGTCCCAGGCACCGATAGCAGAACTTCAATGCTCTGTTACAATTTCTAGCTTCTGAGACTTTGGGTCCTCACCCCCTTTTACTTTGAACCTGCAGGCAATTCACCTCGGTTGTCTGACGACTGAAAATAGTATGAAATTCTCGGGAATATTGGTCGACCATGCTCATCGACCTAGCTGTCTGACAAGCTATATTAAAAGTCAAATCAGGCGTTGTCAATAACTTTCTTCTGATCGCATTATTTTTCATCCCACAAAACAAAATGGTCCCGCAATACTCGGTTCTGAAAGTTTCTGAAATTAAAGTGAATGCTACAATGTTAATGCTACAAGTACTCACTGATATTTTCATCGGCCTACTGATTTCGTATACCGAAACGATAACTTTCAGCAATTTCCAAGTGTACGGGGTTGTAGTGCTGTTCCAGCTTAGTTAAAATTTCCTTAAGCATTATGGCCTTTGGCTCGGCAGGCACCAGCAAATTTATCAGCGTTTCATACAACTCAGGCCCAGCTTCAGTTAAGAAAATCATTCTTTTGCATTCCAAAACCACCCGGTTCTGGTCTGCATTCACTGGGACTTCGATTATGTTATTTGCAGTGAAATACATTTCTAGCCGATCCACATATGCTTTGAACCTTTCCCGGTCATGTTTATATTCCCCTATATGTGCCATCACTCTCATAGGTGCAGCCATTTTGACTCTGGCAGTTCAACAGTGCGCTCGTAATTTACCTCGAATTTGTAGCTGTAATCAAAACAGAGAAGCTCTCAAAGTCTCTCTGTCGGCTGGCTGAATCCTTCACCAACAAAAATTTCAGCTTTATATTATCCGAAATATCCCATATTCGTCACCATTTGTGATAGAGTCACAGAGCACACGGCTCACAAGCTTTTAAGATGGAGCAGCTTTCCATCTGGTTGCAGTAATACAACAGACATTACACCTAGGAAGACAGTGCAAGCAGGTAGCGTTGATTCATTCAAGTGCAAATTCGATAGATTTCTTTCAGGAAGTAATATTTTGGGATACAATATATGAATAATTTGAGGCATGACATGTGGTGAGTGTGGGAGGAACGGGTGACTGTGGACCTGTGGTTCCCAAAGCTCTCCCCCACTAGGGATTTTCCTCACCTCGTGTCTGGGTCTGTTGTAGACTCATTGATGGAGTGATCGCTGTGATTAGTCAACAACTCCATTATCGTTGTTTCATGTGACTATCATGAAAGCAATCTAGGTGAACTTTAGTCTTTTTTATCTAGCAATTGCTAAGCTGACAGATATCTAGTAGTTTTCCTCCTTTATAACTGCTCTTAAATTGGTGTTGTATCCTGGGACTACCCAGATGTTAGACGGTGACTAGATGGACCTTGGCCTTTTTAGTCTAGCAATTCCTATATTTTTATGTTCTATAATGGGCGGATGATCTACCCTGCTGACTTACTGCCCAAGTTTATGGTTCACTTCAGATGACCCACACCTTGAGTCATCATCATCATAGGCAGTCCCTCAAAATGAGGATGACTTGTTTCCACGCCGAAAAGAGATAAGTTCACAGGTGTTTCAATGAAAGACCTAATATTCCAGATCCCGAACTACATCTTGAAGGGTGGAAGATGCCTGTGTGTGTTTTTTTTTTAAGTGTGGTGGCCGTTGTACACCAGCCACCACATGGGTTTGACAGAGCTAGGTCTTGGTCCATGGCAAGGATTAACCAAGACGACTGGAGACCACCTCTGCCTTGAGTATCATACTTTGGACGGCATACCTTGATGTCACACCTTGGCATCCACACTTTTCTATCAATGCAAAACAATCTTTTAGAACAGAAATTACCCCCAGGAATTGCGAGCAACTGCAAGACTTTTAATAACGGGAAAAGTGACAATAAAGCTACAACAGGAAGTAATGTTTTGTAAACAGCTAGTGCGCGGAGATATAAGATTTCAAGAAAGATGTAGATAGATAAATAAGAACATAAGAAATAGGAGCAGGAGAAGTCCATATGGCCACTCGAGCCTGCTCCACCATTTAATACGATCATGGCTGATCTAATCATGGACTCAGGTCCACTTCCCTGCCCGCTCCCCATAACCCCTTATTCCCTTATCGGTTAAGAAACTGTCTATCTCTGTCTTAAATTTATTCAACAACCCAGCTTCCACAGCTCTCTCAGGCAGCAAATTCCACAGATTTACAACCCTCTGAGAGAAGAAATTCCTCCTCATCTCAGTTTTAAATGGGCGGCCCCTTATTCTAAGATTATGCCCCCTTGTTCTAGTCTCCCCTATCAGTGGAAACATCCTCTCTGCATCCACCTTGTCAAGCCCCCTCATTATCTTATATGTTTCGATAAGATCACCTCCCATTCTTCTGAATTCCAGTGATTAGAGGCGCAACCTACTCAACCTTTCCTCATAAGTCAACCCCCTCATCTCCAGAATCAACCTAGTGAACCTTCTCTGAACTGCCTCCAAAGCAAGTATATCCTTTCGTAAATATGTAAACCAAAACTGCACGTAGTATTCCAGGTGTGGTCTCACCAATACCCTGTATAACTGTAGCAAGACTTCTCTGCTTTTATACTCCATCCTCTTTGCAATAAAGGCCAAGATTCCATTGGCCTTCCTGATCAATTGCTGTACCTGCATACTAATCTTTTGTGCTTCATGCACCAGGACCCCCAGATCCCTCTGTACTGCAGCACTTTGCAATTTTTCTCCATTTAAATAATAACTTGCTCTTTGATTTTTTTCTGCCAAAGTCCATAATCTCAACATTATATTCCATCTGCCAAATTTTTGCCCACTCACTTAGCCTGTCTATGTCATTTTGCAGGTTTTTTGTGTCCTCCCAACACATTGCTTTTCCACCCATCTTTGTATCATCAGCAAACTTGGCTACATTATACTCGGTCCCTTCATCCAAGTCATTAATATAGATTGTAAATAGTTGAGGCCCCAGCACTGACCCCTGCGGCACCCCACTAGTTACTGTTTACCAACCTGAAAACGATCCATTTATCCCGACTCTGTTAGTTAGCCAATCCTCTATCCATGCTAATATATTACCCCCAATCCCGTGAACTTTTATCTTGTGCAGTAACCTTTTATGTGGCACCTTATCGAACGCCTTCTGGAAGTCCAAATACACCACATTCACTGGTTCCCTCTTATCCACCCTGCTCATTCCATCCTCAAAGAATTCCAGCAAATTTGTCAAACATGACTTCCCCTTCATAAATCCATGCTGACTTTGCCTGACTGAATTTTGCTTTTCCAAATGTCCTGCTACTATTTCCTTAATAATGGATTCCAACATTTTCCCAACCACAGATGTTAGGCTAATTGGTCTATAGTTTCATGTTTTTTGTCTAATTATATTGGGTAAGTGTAAGTATCTAGGTAGATTAGTACATTTATGTAACATTTAGAAATTGACAACTTTATGAATGAACTTATTTTCTATTTTCAGTTGTTCGTTATGGAATTCCAATTTATATATATCATATCATCATAGGCAATCCCTCGGAATCGAAGAAGACTTGCTTCCACTCTTGAAATGAGTTCTTAGGTGGCTGAAAAGTCTAATACGAGAACCACAGTCCCTGTCACAGGTGGGACAGATAGTCTTTGAGGGTAAGGGAGGGTGGGACAGGTTTGCCGCATGCTCTTTCCGCTGCCTGCGCTTGATTTCTGCATGCTCTCGGCCTCGAGACTCGAGGTGCTCAGCGCCCTCCCGGATGCATTTCCTCCACTTAGGGCGATCTTTGGCCAGGGACTCCCAGGTGTCAGTGGGGATGTTGCATTTTATTAGGGAGGCTTTGAGGGTGTCCTTGTAACATTTCCTCTGCCCATCTTTGGCTCGTTTGTCAGTATATCATATACTGAGGTTATACCTATTGATCCTAGTTTCAACCACTTATTTTTCTGCTGATAGATGGGAATTAATAGCTTGTTGTAGAAATTAATGCAGATTGGTAATATTAAAAGGTTGAAGAACAGTTTTGAAAAGCTGTTCTATGACCACTTATTGCTGCTTTCCTGTGCTGTGTTCCAGTCTGTCTCATCATGACAAAAGCCAACTGCAGCGATGGTAGCGTGCGGTATCTAGCTAGATGTTATCTCAAGGCGTATCATTTGTTGCAGCTGTTGGATTCTGTTCACTGTGATACATTCACCTTAATGAATAGCTTCTGCATTCGTGTACTTCTGCAATGCCCTCATTTAGTTACTGAAGGAAATACCAATTCAGCGGAGGGAAAATATTCCCGATGTTCGAACAAATTTCCCTCCAAGTTCAGTCTCAGCCACCTATCGATACATCAGGCCTGATTTTAACACAACCCGCCTGGTGGAAACAGGGCGTATGGACAGTTCAAAATGGCCGAGTTACTTACTCGCTCAAATCCCAACATTGACGACTTTAATCTGCAATGTTTTTGCAAGCGGATGAGGTGTCTGCCTAAAACAGGCCGGAGCCTCATAAATTTATTCAAATAAGAATGCTATTACATTAACGGCATTTTAATCAGTGTCTGAATTGGGGAGTTGGTCTGCAGCTGTTCTACAGACAGAAGATTCCCTTCAGGGAACTCTAAAACTTTCCTTTGTGGTGCCGAGAGTCGCTGGAGTGCTCCTCCAGGCCTCCTCCCCATTCCACACCCAAACTCCTCTCGGTCTCCTCTCGCCCGCTTGTCCTCACTCAGCCCCTTCTTACCTGACCTCCTTAGTGTTACTGCTCGAGTCCTCCCCTCCGCCCCGTTACTTCATGTTTTCAATTCCTTTATTTTTAATTCTTGGCCATTAGCATCTCCCCAGGAGGTCCACTGGTAAATAATTATGCGGGCATACTCTTCAGTAAAATATCTTGAGGCTAGTTCTGCCTCTTGCCGTTTCTTATCCAGGAATGCGATTGGTAATTTTACTGTTCATATAGCTAAGGCTTCTCATGCATTAAAGTAAAAAATAATCATTTATATGTGCAAGATAATACTGAACCCACCATTCCTGAATTAGATAATATTTTACCAATGATTATAGCCCTTAGATTGTTTCACACATGATTGGGCAGGCCATTACAGCCTGGGTCCAAACATGGACAAAAGAGCTGAATTCCAAAGATGAGGTGAAAGTGACTGCCCTTGACATCAAGGGAGTGTAGCATCAAGGAGCCCTAGTAAAACTGAAGTCAATGGGAATCAGGGGGAAAACTCTCCACTGGCTGGAGTCATACCTAGCACAAGGGAAGATGGTTGTGGTG
This sequence comes from Pristiophorus japonicus, assembly GCF_044704955.1. Classification (NCBI taxonomy): domain Eukaryota; kingdom Metazoa; phylum Chordata; class Chondrichthyes; family Pristiophoridae; genus Pristiophorus; species Pristiophorus japonicus. The sequence goes on along the minus strand of NC_091989.1, from coordinate 67,798,716 downwards.
GCTGGAGGCCAAACATCTCCAGGAGTTCCTTAGGGCAGCGTCCTAGGCCCTACGATCTTCAGCTGCCTCATCAATCTCCCTCCATCATAAGATCAGAAATGGGGATATTCACTGATGATTGCACAATGTTCAGTTCCATTTGCAATTCCTCAGATAATGAAGCAGTCTGTGCCCACAGGCAGCAAGGCCTGGACAACATCCTGGCCTGGGCTGACAAGTAGCAAATAACATTCGTGCCACACAAGTGCCAGGCAATGACCATCTCCAACCAATAACATCCTGGGGGTCATTCATGACCAGAAACTTAACTGGACTAGCCACATAAATACTGTGGCTACAAGAGCAGGTTAGAGGCTGGGTATTCTGTGGTGAGTGACTCCTCTTTTGACTCGCCTGGATGAGTGTAGCTTGAACAACACTCAAGAAGCTCAACACCATCCAGGACAAAGCAGCCCGCTTGATTGGTACCCCATCCAGCACTTTAAACGTTCGCACCCCCACCACCGTGGCTGCAGTGTGTACCATCGACAAGATGCACTGCAGCAACTCGCCAAGGCTTCTTTGACAGTACCTCCCAAACCCGTGATTTCTACCGCCTGGAAGAACAAGGGCAGCAGGCGCATGGGAACACCACCACCTCAAAGTTCACCTCCAAGTCACACACCATCCTGACTTGGAAATATATCGCAGTTCCTTCATCATCGCTGGGTCAAAATCCTGGAACTCCCTCCCTAACAGCACTGTGGGAGTACCTTCACCACACAGACTGCAGTGGTTCAAGAAGGCGGCTTAAGCACCACCTTCTCAAGGGCACTTAGAGATGGACAATAAATGGACAATAAGTGACGCCCACATCCTGTGAATAAATGAATTAAGTGAACTTACTGTGCCCAGTTTTGGTCTCCTCACATGGTGGGTGATATTGAGGATTTGGAGAGGGTGCAGCGGATTGCCACTAGACTGATTCCCAGTTTAAAGCATATTAGTTATCAAGATAGGCTAAAAGAGTTGGGGCTGGATTTGCGGTTCCGTTCATTTTGGGGCGGTAATGGCGGCGGGGCGGTAAAGTTTGCGCCTCAGTCAGCAAAATTCAGCAGCTGGGTCCTGAGTGTGGGGCGGGGCGCTGAGGGGGGGCATTGTCACGGCGGAAATCCGGAGCTAAACAGCTGGCCTCGGAGCACTGTAAGAGAGGCCTGAGGAAAGAAACCTGAAAAGCCAACACCAAGAACATTCCCAATAAATAGCTCATGCCGCCATAACATAAATCGTAAAAAATTAAAATAAAAAACAACCAGGGGCGTTGCACGCCGGCTCGCCTCTCCCGGGCGGTAATACTCTGCGCCCCATCGAAACCGGCAGGGAATGTCCCGGCAGGGCGCTGGAAACTAGCTGCCCGACGGAAGTACTTACCACCGCCACTGCCGCCCCTCTGGGGCGCTAATAGGGGCAGCAGAAGACCAAAAGTCCAGCGCACAGGACTCTACACTTCAGAGAAGTGTAGACTTAGGGGGGGATCTGAGTGATATTCATAAGATAATGAAGGGAACAGATTGTGTTGCAGTTGACAGTTTGTTCCCAGATAATGGCCCAGAAATTCCGCTTTCTCCTTCCCGCGGGTGTTCGACTAGATTTTAGAGAAAAAATCGCACCTACCTCAAGCTGCTGCCCCCGCTCGACTTTCCGACGCACAGGCCTCCTCTTGCTGTGCATCACAGCGCGTGCATGTCGGGACATGCGCAGGCCTGGAGCTGGAGTCACATGGCTCTGGGCAGCCAATCAGGTGTAGTATATTCTCATTCATAGTAATAGGAGTTTTGTAAGTCTGAAACTTCTATTACTATGAGTGAGAAACCCCCCCAAACACTAATAAAAAATGGAAAATATACACTACATATTTAAGATTCATTTAAATTAAAGTATCTTATAAAAAAATATATTTTCCCGATTTTTAGAATTTAAAAAAAAATTATGCCTTAAAATAAACTTACCGTTGTGGGGAGGGTTTTTAACAATAAAATATGTTTTAATAACTTTATTTTTATATGTTTATGTGTGCTTTAAAACTCTTGCTCCTGTAAAAGTAGCCTATGCGCCTGCTTTTTCAGACGCAAGATTTTTGAGGACATTTGTATGCATAAATATCGCAAATTTGCACGTACAAATGTCCTCGCTCCTGATATGCACGAGATCTGTCAAGGCAGAAACTTGACAGATCGGAAAAGCCGGTTTTCAGCGCATGCGCGTTGTGCACTGAACACTGGCTTTTCCAATGCCTTCCCGGGTTCGTACAAACTTCGTACGGGCCCGGGACATTGGAATTTCAGGCTCATTAGCTTAGGAAGGACCAGGGCTCACAAAAGTAAATTGTATAAGGCCAGATCTAGGTTGGATGTCAGGAGGTGGTTCATTTCCCAGGGAATAGTGGACCTCTGGAACAGGCTGCCATTTTGTGCGGTGGATGCTGATTCGCTGAACTCCTTCAGGCAAGAGCTGGACCTGTTTCTGGCTGCGGTGGAGTTCACCTTTTACAGAAGGCAGGCACTGCAGGGAATTCAGGGTCAGGGTGATCTGGACTAGTTTCGATCACCTAGATGAGTTGGAAAGGAATTTCCAGATTTTTTTCCTCCCAAATTGGCCTGGGTTTTTATCTGTTTTTTTACCTCTCCCATGGGATCGCATGGTTTCGGATGGGATGGAGAATATATATTGTGATACACAAGGTGTCGCAATTGTGTGGGACAGGCTCGATGGACCAGAGCATCTTTACCTGTCCATCATTGTTCGTCTGTTTGTATGTAAAAAGATATCGAACTGGAGTTCCCTCCAGTATATGTATGTGCCCAGAGTCTTCAGTAATCCGGGTGCAAACCAATTACGTGGTTTAAAAGATCATGATATTTTGGGCGTGAGTTATGTGCCTAACTACAGTATGTCTAAATCTCATGGATCTTTTAACCCCTCTATCAAACCCTCCATCCGAACAAATCTCTGCCCGTAAAACTGGCCATACCCATGACTCTCTAAAGCGAGTATCCTCCAATTGTACAGGTTCATGGTCCCATTCACATTGCCACCAGATTGTCAGTCACAACCAACGATGTCTCCGCAAGATCCTGCAAATCCCCTGGGAGGACAGATATACGAACGTCAGTGTTCTCGATCAGGCCAACATCCCCAGCATCGAAGCGCTGACCACATTCGACCAGCTCCGTTGGGCGGGCCACATTGTTCGCATGTCTGACACAAGACTCCCAAAGCAAGTGCTCTACTCAGAACTCCTACATGGCAAGCGATCCCCAAGTGGGCAGAGGAAATGTTTCAAGGACACCCTCAAAGCCTCCTTGATAAAATGCAACATCCCCCCGACACCTGGGAATCGCTGGCCAAAGACCGCCCTAAGTGGAGAAAGAGCATCTGGGAGGGCGCTGAGCACCTCGAGTCTCATCGCCGAGAGCTTGCAGAAATCAAGCGCAGGCAGCGGAAAGAGCGTGTGGCAAACCAGTCTCACCCACCCTTTCCTCCAACCACTGTCTGTCTCACCTGTGACAGGGACTGTGGCTCTCGTATTGGGCTGTTCAGTCACTTTTGGAGTGGAAGCAAGTCTTCTTCGATTTCGAGGGACTGCCAATGATGATGAGGCACAGCAGAAAACAACATCCTTATTCTGGCTATTTATTGCAATTTTTGAACTTAATTTGTTTTTTATCCTCACTGCGATCTGCTCTGCGTTTTCTGTTTCTTTGAATGGATTTTTATGGCATCCGTGTCAGTCACATTAAAAATTGAAAAGCTTCCCCGATTTTCGGTTCTGAAACATGCAGACCCTGATGGTCATGGATGATGAGTGAATGAGTTGAAACCTAAATGTTTATATTAAAGAACCCACTGGTGTGGGTTCAGCACTTTCCTTGGTCTAGATTTCTTACGCTGATTTACGCTCATTCGCGCCCATTTTCAGTTTGGCCATATTCTACTGAGATTGGGAGGATAACTTGGCGTAACTCGTCCTCTGCAACACAGGTGCCACTTTCAGGTCGGACTTTTTGGTTGTGCATCCGGAGGAAACTCCAGGTCAGTCATTAATGTGTGTGAAAAGCCATTGTCACTCACATGCACTGCTAGCATTCTAATCTAATTACAGAACCTAGATAAAGGGGTGAAGCCCATCGTTTAACCCATGACTTATTTAATAGATTTAATAGAGATGTTCAAAATGATGATGGATTTTGATAGAGTAAGTAAGGAGAAAGTGTCTCCATTGAAATGGCGGTTGGTAACCAGAGAAAACAGATATAAGGTAACTGGCAACAACATGCATTTATATGGCGCCTTTAACGTAACGAAACATCCCAAGGCGCTTCACAGGAGTATTATAAGATAAAAATTTGACACTGAGTCGCATAAGTAGAAATTAGCACAGGTGACCAAAACATAAGAACGTAAGAACATAAGAAATAGGAGCAGGAGTAGGCCAATTGGCCCCTTGAGCCTGCTCCACCATTCAATAAGATCATGACTGATCTGATCCTGGCCTCAGCTCCACTTCCCTGCCCGCTCCCCATAACCCTTTATTCCATTATCGCTCAAAAATCTGTATATCTCTGGTTTAAATATATTCACGGGCAGCCGGGTTTTGGCTCACCTCTAGTTTACGTAGGATAGAATGTGGGAGGCCAGCCAGGAGTGCGTTGGAGTAGTCAAGCAGATCTGCTAGTGAAGCAGATTCAGTAGTCACTTTCAAAAGCGAATTGGATATACACTTGAAAAGGAAGTGTTTGCAGAACTATGAGGAAAGAGCAAAGGAGTGGGACTGATTGGGGAGCTCTTTCAAAGAGCCGGCACAGGCACGATGGGCCGAATGGCCTCCTTCTGTGATTCTATGGAATCAGTTATAAGGACACCTGGGCTAACGAGGGAGGTTTATGTAAAAGTATGGCTCCAGATTCAGATCTTTCCTGCATTAAATGCAACTCTGACTAGGTGTTCCAGGAGGCTGGCAGAATTTGGCTGTGAAGAATAATTGGCGGTACAATTCCTTGCCTGAAAAATCTTACACCATCTTAAGAATCTTTATAACCTAAGCCAGAAGAATGAATTGCGCTTGATTCAAAATAATGCAGAGACTGATTGAATGTTTACAATAGTCCAATTATGTTTTTTTTTGCTGGGTTATTTACCTTTAAATTTACAGATCTGAAATGCCTTTGTGCGGCCAGCTATATATTGGGCCGATGCTGTCTGCCTTTCACTCTCTGATTCGTTTTGACTTGGGCTGGGAATAATTAGTTGAGGTGCAGACAGATCTGGAAAACCCCCCTGTAGAGCAGTGCTGTGAGCCGCTCACTTTGATGCGTCTTGAGGCTAAAACTGGCTGTAGAGATGCAGCTGGCCGCAAGTAATCTCGCAGGCAGGCACGGGATTCTTGGGAGCAGCTTGCGAAAGCACAAAGCAATTTGAAGGCCATTATGAATAATGTAATCCTTCCCCCTCCCCCCTCCACCTATGGAGAAAGTACCCACAACCTGTCAACACACAGATGTGACAGCGGCCCCCATGTGAGTTTTATTCTCTGGAGAGAGCACGATAATTTTCACTGTTTATACCAGCTCATTAAATATAAATGTATTTCCGAGGTTGAAATCCTCCCAATCTACCCCTAGAATTTGCCCATATGAAATGTGGAACTTTAACAACAATGTTTCAAAAATAAATCATGTGCAATAAAGAGATAATGACAATGAATCTACTATGATTCATGAATGTATCTGAGCCTTTTGTTTCTTTCGGTTGTTGGTGTGCTTTGTGATGTGCAGTATGAATCACAGCGAATACTAATGTCGAATTAAACATGATAAATCAAAGGACCCGAGCCTGTAAATTAATACTGGCGATATTACCAGAGGCCTTTCGACCATGTACTGTATAACGTTCCCTGTCCGCCATTTTGGTGGAGACATTAATCCACTTAAAATAAATGAGTTGACGCCAGCATTGAAATGGCAAATGGACGAATGAAATATGAATCTGTTCAGTGCTTGTGTGTAAATATCGCCAGCTGTAATTTCAAGGTTGTAGTTGCTAGTCCTGCCTGCCTCTCTTCCGCGGTTACAACCGAGCCAGGGTGTCCCTGGAGATGGAGGATGCGGTGTCCACCTATACGCTCGTGGCCTTCCGCGAGAGGTGGGCGGCGAAGGGACTGGAGTGCAAAATCACCCCGGCAACCAAATTTTAACTTGATTTAAGTTTACTGTCAAAAGTTTATTTTGTTTAATGTGTCGGTTTTAGTGGCCCCCTTTAATCAGGGGGCACTTGATTTATGGTTATCAACTAAAATAGTTGTAGTTGCTAGTCAAATAATACCAAATTTTTAAAAATCTTAATTCAAAAACTTAAAAAACAAAATATGCTTATCAAGGGTTATTCTGCAATCCGGTTCAGCCAGCACTCAGACAGAGGGACTCTTGGGTAATCATCAGTCACCAGCCCTGTGATTTCCCAAGTTGCATTCTCCCTGAGCCTCACTCACCACCAGGATCATGGAATGACCTCTCTACCGCTTTAGAAATTGCTTGTCTCAGTGGGTAGCACTCTCACCTCTCAATCAGACAGTTGTGGCTTCATGCCCTGCTCCAGGAGACTTGAGCACAGAATCCAGGCTGACACTTCAGCACTGAGGGAGTGCTGCCCTGTCCGAGGTGTCGTCTATCGGATGAGACGTTAAACTGAGGCCATTTCTCCCCTCTCAGGTAGATGTAAAAGATCCCGTGGTGTTATTCTAAGAAGAGCGGGTGAGTTCTCCCCGGTGCCCTGGCCGACAGTTAACCCTCGACCAACACCTAAAACAGATTATTCATTTTTTTCATTGCTGTTTGTGGGAGCTTGCTGTGCGCAAATTGGCTGCCGTGTTTCCTACATTACAAGAGTGACTACACTTCAAAAGTACTTCATTGGCTGTGAATTGCTTGGGGACGTTGTGAGATTGTGAATAGCACTATTTAACTGCAAATCCTTTCTTCATAAGGAATTATCTTTTGTGTTTTCTGTTAGGTAACCATCTGCAGAGACATATTTGTATAGGCAGGGCTGAGCAAATTATAATGTGCAGATTAACTGTCCATTTAGGCCTCGAGTACAGTAACAGCCTGGCCCGAAATACTAAAACAGCACAGCAGAATACACTTTTCTTGGCCATCAAACTTAACTGCATTTACAATTCGAAATACAGCGATAGTTTGTACAAATGGTTAATTCACATGGATTGGTAAATTTACTGCCAGATTTGTACCAGCGGAAAATTGGAGCTTTTGCAGAAGACATTTCTTTCAGCCGATCGTCCGTCAGTCTGGTATCTGCACCATTTCCAATGGAGACAACTGTGCCTCAAGATATCGTGAAGCACTTTGTGGTCTTGTCATATTCCCATGTATGTGGTTGAACTCTGACTGCAGCAGACTGGCGAGTCCCTGCTGTCAGGGCTCATTACTAATTTCTGTGAACTCTCGGATAGTGATAGGGTGACGGGGAAAATCTTTATGAACTCTTCCTGACATGTAACTCAATCCTTTGATGGCCTTAGACATAAAAGAGTCCAATTTGCACTTATACCTCCTGCGCTGTTCGGTTTACATGTTTGGATTTGATGTGATCGATGGTTTGGAAGCTCAGCACTGCTGTCTTGATTGTGAATTTGAGACCAATGAGGTATCAGCAGCTGAGATCAGATTTTTCCAAACTGACAGTCTATGTCAAATTCAAGCGTGCAACTTCACTTGTGCCATCTCAACCAAAACTTTCAAACTCTTTCTTTCTCTTTTACTATTTTAAGTTGCCTAATTGCCTCCTCTTATTATTAAGTATGGACTTCCGTGCCATCAGACAGCATGAAATGAAAGAGCTGGGTCTAGTTCTTCTCTTGGTCATGCTGTCCCCAATTCTCTAATATAGTCATCATCATCATAGGCAATCCCTCGGAATCGAGGAAGACTTGCTTCCACTCTTAAAATGAGTTCTTAGGTGGCTGAACAGTCCAATACGAGAACTACAGTCCCTGTCACAGGTGGGACAGACAGTCATTGAGAGAAGGGGTGGGTGGGACAGATTTGCCGCACGCTTCTTCCGCTGCCTGCGCTTGATTTCTGCATGCTCTCGGCGATGAGACTCGAGGTGCTCAGCATCCTCCGGGATACACTTCCTCCACGTAAGGCGGTCTTTGGCCAGGGACTCCCAGGTGTCAGTGGGGATGTTGCACTTTATCAGGGAGGCTTTGAGGGTGGCTTTGGCATTGTTCGCATGCTTGACACAAGACTCCCAAAGCAAGCGCTCTACTCGGAGCTCCTTCATGGCAAATGAGCCAAAGGTGGGCAGAGGAAATGTTCTAAGGACACCCTAATTTAGTACATCAATAGCAGTTCTTTTTTTCCCAGAGAGTAGCGAGCCTCTCGAATGTGTTGCCAGCTAGTGCGGTGGATGCTGACTCTCTGGGTGCTAACGGAGCTCAAACGATTTCTCACTCAGGGGGTGCGGGGGGCTGCTACCGCCTCCTGTGAAATTGCACGGGGGTTAGCGGAGGCGCAAACTGGCAGCGCCCCGATGCCGCCGGTAGCGCCCCGGGGCTGCTGCGCCGGCGGTGATGATGTCATCGCAGTGCGCAGCGAGCCGTTTTCACCCCGCAGCAGAAATTCCGTAGTGCCCCGCGAGGCCGCCGTGGGCAATGTCAGTGCCAGCCTCATGGGTCGTGAACCTGGCCGCACGCCGCTCGTGGGGCGAAAAGTAAAGGGGAGGCGCACGGCGCCATTTTCTTTGCACGCCCAACTTTCAAGTCCAGCCTCTCGTTGTCCATTTCATGGGGTCACTGCCTTGAAGGTGCAGCCCCTCAATCCGCCTCTGTGCCGGGCTGCGGCCACTGCACCCCAATCCCCCGGTGATATAGTGAACCCCCCTCACCCCAACGCAGAGCTTGCAGCGAGCCCTCTCCTTTAACTGTGTGGCGCTGAATAATAAGAACATAAGAAATAGTAGCAGGAGTAGGCCATTTGGCCCCTCGAGCCTGCTCCGCCATTTAATACGATCATGGCTGATCTGATCTTGGCCTCAACTCCACTTCCCTGCCCGCTCCCCATAACTCTTGACTCCCTTATCGTTCAAAAATCTGTCTATCTCCACTTAAATATATTTAATGTCCAAGTCTCCACAGCTCTCTGGGGGAGAGAATTCCACAGATTTACAATCCTCTGAGAGCTGAAATTCCTCTTCATCTCAGTTTTAAATGGGCAGCCCCTTATTCTGAGACTATGCCCCCAGTTGCTGAATCATTCTGCACAGTTGGATTGACATTTAGCTATTAGCAATATCATCATCATCATCATCATAGGCAGTCCCTCGGAATCGAGGAAGACTTACTTCCACTCTTAGAATGAGTCCTTAGCTGAACAGTCCAATATGAGAACCACAGTCCCTGTCACAGGTGGGACAGATAGTCGTTGAGGGAAGGGGTGGGTGGGACTGGTTTGCCGCACGCTCTTTTCGCTGCCTGCGCTTGATTTCTGCACGCTCTTGGCGATGAGACTAGAGGTGCTCAGTACCCTCCCGGATGCACTTCCTCCACTTAGGGCGATCTTTGGCCAGGTGTCGGTGGGGATGTCGCACTTTTTCAGGGAGGCTTTGAGGGTGTTTCCTCTGACAACCTTTGGCTCGTTTGCCATGAAGGAGTTCCGAATAGAGCGCTTGCTTTGTGAGTCTTGTAACTGGCATGCGAACGATGTGGCCTGCCCAGCGGAGCTGAACAAGTGTGGTCAGTGCTTCAATGCTGAGGATGTTGGCCTGGTAGAGGACGCTAATGTTGGTGCATCTGTCCTCCCAGGGGATTTGTAGGATTTTGCAGAGACGTCGTTGGTGGTATTTCTCCAGCGACTTGAGGTGTCTACTGTACATGGTCCATGTCTCTGAGCCATACAGGAGGCCATGAACTTGGTGGCAGTTTTGAGGGCCTGATCTTCAAACACTCTTTTCCTCAGCCGGCCGAAGGCTGCACTGGTGCACTGGAGGCGGTGTGAATCTTGCCGTCAATGTCTGCTCTTGTTGATAAAAGGTTCCCGAGGTATGGGAAATGGTCCACGTTGTCCAGGGCCACACCGCAGATCTTGATGACTGGGGCACAGTGCTGTATGGCGAGGCTGGTGGAGGACCTTTTTCTAACGGATGTTTAGCGTCAAGGCCCATGCTTTCGTACACCTCAGTAAATACGTCGACTATGTTCTGGAGTTCAGCCTCTGTATGTGCACAGCCGCAGGCATCGTCCGCATACTGTAGCTCGACGACAGAGATTGGGGTAGTCTTGGACCTGGCCTGGAGACGTGACAGAAGCTGACGACTGCTGGACGAACCACCACCTAATCCGATGCATCCGAATCCGATTAGCAATGTATATCAGGGGCAAATGGCATTTTTATGCCGAAACACAATGAGATACAAAGTGTGGTGGTTATTTTACTGGACTGGTAATCCAGTGTTCTCAATTTGTTTGAGAATTTGAATTCAGTTTTTTAAAAAATCTAGTGAGGCTGTGTCAGATTGTCATAAATACCCAACCGGTTCATTAATATCCTTTAGCGAAAGAGATCTGTTGCCTTTACCCAGTTCGGCCTATATGTGACTCCAGTCTCACACCAATGTGATTAACTCTTAACTGCCCACGGGAGTGGCGGAGCAAGCCACTCAGTTATATTAAAAGTGGGCAACTAGGGAGGGGCAATAAAGGCCTTTGTCACCAGCGATGCCCTCATCCTGAGAATGAATAAGAAATAAGCTTCCCTTCATATTTTCCGCCTTTCCCCATGGTTGATGTCCTTGTTCTGTTAAATGTTTTGAGATGTCTTCCTGTAGAGGAGAGGTGCTATATAAATACAAATACTCATGATTTAATATTGTATTTCCTTTTTGCCACCAGTTCGAACATGGCCAGCCTGGCAGTGCCAAGGCTGTATTGGAATATTCGCTATCAATGTGGCTGAAATATAATTCTTGGCCTGGAATCCCATAGCACAAGTGTAATGTGTGTATCCTGGGAATTATACTGATTTCAGGCTAGTAATAAATTCAAGCTTATATTTCATTTTCTACCCAGTTGGCAGTAACTGTCTTCGAATTACAATTCTGTCATACTGTCATGGATTTAGGATTATATCCATTTGTGACCAAGAGTCAATCTGATTAACTAACCCGTTGCATAGATTATTAATCATCCATGATGAATATACTGTATGAGTTGACTTTAAATCCAAATAGTAAGTTAAACCTGTTTGGACAAAATAATTCTTTAGATGCACATAGAGGGGGGCCAATTCGAAATGTCTCCTGGACAATATTGGATCGTAAATGGCCGTTAATATGAAGCATAACATTTCAGTTTGTGTGAGAGGGTCTCACATGAATAGTACAATTTAGGAATAACACCACAGTATTCCTTCAACATGTTAATGCTGCATTCTGATTAATTTAGTGCACAGCCCCAGTGCATTGCTAGCAGTTTACTGAGATTTACTGTTCCCGCTGACAATTAATCCTGTTAGCAGCACGCCATTGAACTCTACTTTATATAGCAGGAAAAATGATGCTTGAGCACCAGATATATTTCCCATTGTGATGACTCTCTCCCTGACCTGAGTGTAGGACTTTACCACCACTGCGGCACCTTCTAGAATACCAGCATACTGCGACAATTTAGCAGCGCAAAATAATAATGGGCCTGAAATTGTGTTCGGAGGCTTCCCGCGGGCAGAGGCCTCCGACCTGTAGAAAATCCACGAATCTCCCGATGGTCCGGGAGGTTCAGTGACTCACGCTCCTGGGCTTCCACGCGTCGGCCTGCATATCCCAGGGGCGCAGGCGGTTCGCGAGCACCCCTGGGATCACATGGGCCGGTCCAACCAATGAAAGAAGGGGATCCCCATTCAAACTGTTGGAGATTCCATATGTACAGAACCCCCATAAATATGAATGGGAATAACCTCCAAAATACACGTACACTTAAAATACATTTTTTTTGAAACATCACAAATTTAAAATTAATCAAAATGGCATTTAATTAAATATTTAAATCGAAAATGTAATCTTTTGAAAAATAAATTTACATATTTTTAAGGGGCTAAACATAAACTTACCTTATTTTACTTGTATTTTAATGTTTAATTGAATGAAAAAAAAAGTATTTTTATGACCTTTAAAAGTCTTACACTGGTAAAAGCAGGCCTTACGTCTGTTTTTACCAGGCATCAGAATTTCACGGGCATTCGTTGGGCAGACCAAACTCTCCGCACGTGGAGGCCCTTTTCCCGAGCATGCGTGCGATCTGTCATGAAGATTCTTGGCAGATCGCAAGTTCCGGGGTTTAGCGCATGCGCTTCGCATGCTTAATCCCATGCTTAACCCCATGGACGAGTGCTTACCTTGTACGTGCCCGTAGAGTTGCAAATTACAGTCAGTTAATGGCCTGGAATAGCCGCCGTGGGTGCAACCCAGAGATTCGACCCGAAAATGCACCCATTCTAGTGCCTGTTCTGCCAATGCCAAGTTACGCTTAAATTCACTGCCAATCTCATTATAATACGCCCAAACGTAAAAATAAGAACATAAGAAATAGGAGCAGGAGTAGGCCATATGGCTCCTCGAGCCTGTTCTGCCATTTAAAATGATCATGGCTGATCCAATCATGGACTCGGGTCCACATCCCTACCCGCTCCCCATAACCCCTTAATCCCTTAATGGTTAAGAAACTGTCTATCTCTGTCTTAAATTTATTCAATGACCCAGCTTCCACAGCTCTCTGAGGCAGCAAATTCCATAGGTTCACAACCCTCTGAGAGAAGAGATTCCTCCTCATCTCAGTTTTAAATGTGCGGCCACTTATTCTAAGATTATGCCCCCTAGTTCTAGTCTTCCCTATCAGTGGAAACATCCTCTCTGCATCCAACTTGTCAAGCCCCCTCATAATATTATACGTTTCGATAAGATCATCTCTCATTTTTCTGAATTTCGATGAATAGTGGCCCAACCTCATAAGTCAACCCCCTCATCTCCGGAATCAACCGAGTGAACCTTCTCTGAACTGCCTCCAAAGCAAGTATTTCCTTTCGTAAATATGGAAACCAAAACTGCACACAGTATTCCAGGTGTGGCCTCACCAATACCTTATATAGCTGTAGCAAGACTTCCCTGCTTTTATACTCCATCCCCTTTGCAATAAAGGCCAAGTTTCCATTGGCCTTCCTGATCACTTGCTGGACCTGCATACTATCCTTTTGTGTTTCATGCACAAGTACCCCCAGGTCCCCCTGTACTGCAGCACTTTGCTGGATGTAGATGAGTGTAAACAAGCGAAGCCCAAGGAAACAACAAATTTGCACCATATAATCTTTCTTTAAGTATGAAAATGTAGGTTTCAACTCATTTCACCATCATTCACACCCATCAGGCATGTTTAGGAATCTACAATCAGGGAAGCTTTCCAATTGTAAACATGACTTGTACTGATGCCATACAAATCCATTCAGAGAAACAGAAAATACAGAGCAGATCTCCGTGAAGATACATGAAAAGAAAACGTTACAAAAACTGTAATAAAACACCAAATCAATGGAACAGCACCTCATCTTTTGTTTACGTCTTTTACAGCCTTCTGGACTCAACATCGAGTTCAACAATTTCAGACCATAACCTCAGCCCATATTTTTTTTTCCTTTCCTCCTTTTTTTTTACAAACCCCCTCCACCCTCTTTTTCTCTTTCCCACGGTAGCTGGTGAAGATTCTGCCATTCACACTCCATCTAGACTTATCTTTTGTTACCATCTCATTTTTGCCCAACATCCCTTTGTCCCTTAAATCTCTCCTGCCTTCCACCCTATCACAGACCTTCCTTTTTGTTCGTTCCTCCCGCCACTTTCCCTGCCTCTGCTCTTCCTTAAGATTCTCATGCATCTCGAACTTTTCAATTTCTGACGAAGGGTCACGGACCTGAAATGTTAACTCTGTTTCTCTCCACAGATGCTGCCTGACCCGCTGAGATTTCCAGCATTTTCTGCTTTGAGATCAATGGCTTAGTTTCCCTTTGTGCCTGAAATTGGTAATTTGAAGGGAGCCTCTGAGAAAGCGAAATTGAAGGAAACTTACGTATACGGCTCTGTAACTTGGAGGTGAGGCCAGTGTAATGGGCGACGATACATCAATATGCAATCAAACTTAAAATAACAACAACAACTTGTATTTATGTAGTGCCTTTAATGTAGTAAATCATCCCAAGGTGCTTCACAGAAGTGTAATCAAACATAATTTGACACCGAGCCACATAAGGAGATATTAGGACAAGTAACCAAGAGCTTTGTTAAAGAGGTCGGTTTTAAGGAGCATCTTAAAGGAGGCAAGAGAGGGAGTGAGACTGAGAGATTTAGGGAGGATGTTCTAGAGTTTAGGGCCCAGGCAACTGAAGGCACGGCCGCCAATGATAGAGTGATTAAAATCGGGGATGCTCAAGAGGCCAGAATTGGAGGAGTGCAGAGATCTCGGAGGGTTGTAGGGCTGGAGGAGATTACAATGGGCCCAAATTTGGCCCACTCGTTTCTTCGGCGCACTCACCGGAGATGCGTCGACTTCGTAGGGTGAAAATGGCTCCAAAAAGATCTCCCCGGATTCTGGCCGCTCTGTTGATTCTCCCGGGGCTTGGCACAGCATGGCCAGTCGATTGGGGGGCGGGGGGGGGTGAGGTGGAGCTAGGGCCCTGCGCGTGAAAGAGTGCCGGAAGCTGTCCACATGCGCATTAGAGCGTTTGCACATGCGCAGTAGCTCCTGCCGATGATGATGATGATGCGTGCTGCAGCGTGGGACCCGATGCGTCCCGCCCCTATCCCGGGCTGAGTGGCCTGTCACACAGTAACGAGAGAAGCCTGCCTTCTTCTAAAGCAGTTGGTTCTTTTGTTGGCTGCCTACATTATATTCTACACACAACGTGAAGACTTGAAGACATTGCTATGCAAAGGTTCAGATAGAATTGTCTATTTTGAAATCGATCTCAAAAGTTTGATGGGGGTGGGGGGAGATTTTTGATCGGGGGGGGGGAGGGGGGAGTTTTGATCCCGGGAGGGGGGATGTTTTGATCTTTACTTCTTTTATTTTTGTTGTATAGTAAATTAACTTTGCGAAGTTTGTCATATGATGTCCTGTATAACTGTTTGATCCTATTCACATTCTTTAGTCAAGTCGTTAAGTACCTACCTGCACTGATTTCTTAACTCTCTGCAAGGGTTTTCTGTGCAGCCACAAGTGGCCACATATGCTGGCCTAAGTTAGTTTGGAGCAACTGTTAGCTGTCCAAACTGGCTTAAATGGCCAAAACAGGCGTAGGTGGCTGGTAATGCCCCCTTTTGAACAAAACTAAACTAAATTTAAAAAATCCGAACTAACTCACTTATACTGGCGCAAATTGAATGTGCAAAATGAAGATTTTTAAGATACTCCAGAAAAATCAAGTTGCTCCAAAAAAAATGGAGCAACTCCTGGGCAATTTTCGGCCCAATATGTCCATATTATGATAGGTGCTGCTTAATTATTTTACTTCTGTGTGTAATAGTATCAAATGTTAAACTTCTGATGCATGTGCACTGTCAAGGCTTCAAATTAAAATTAGAATTATGAAAGGTTATGATAGAGTTGACAGAGAGAGAATGTTTCCACTTGTGGAAAGGAGCAAAACTAGAGGCCATCAATATAAGATAGTCACAAATAAATCCAATAGGGAATTCAGAAGAAACTTCTTTACCCAAAGAGTGGTGATAATGTGGAACTCGCTACCATAGGGAGTGGTTCAGGTGAATAGTATAGATTAAGTGGAGGCCGGACAAGAGGGAGAAGGGAATGGAGGGTTATACTGATAGAGTTAGATGAGGAAAGATGGGAGGAGGTTCGCGTCGAGCATAAACAACCAACTGGTTGGACCGAATGGCCTGTATTTGTGCTATATATTCTATGTAATTCTTTGTAATTCTTACATGACTTCAGCCTGACAGTTTCAAAATGACTGACCTGTGAAATAAGTTAGTGGCTATGTATCTTGGAGCTGTCAATATGCGACTTGTAAAGGAAGAGAAGGGACAAGTAACGATGATTTTGCCTCAGATTTTTTTTGCAACAGAATGATTGCTATTGTGGATGTGAACTTCAAAGATTTTTAAAATACCTGCAGTAGAGTTCTGTTTTCCATATTCTAAGCGAGAATCTCCCCAGAATATAGTAAATTAAAAAAAAATTAAGCTTTCCTAATTTTGATGTCCACATCCTCTTAAAGTGCTTTAGTATTGCTGCACTGATTTGTGGCGGAGAAGCAGCGAGTGTTTGTGGTGGAGGTGCGACAGATGAGGGTACAGGGCCCTGAAGAGCCGAGGGCCCAGGGGCAGCACGGGCCAGCCCACACTGCGATATGTGTGCGCACCAGGTTCATGCAGCAGAGCAGGTCTCCAGTCATCCTGGTTAACCCTTGCCACTGAATAAAGACCTAGCTCTGTCGAGCCCATGTGGTGGCTGATGTGCAACGGTCACCACACGTTAAAAAAAATCCACGCACAGGCATCTTCCATCCCCTTCAACTGGAGTTCAGGACTAGAACATTGGGTCCTTCATTGAAATATCTGTGAACTCATGTGGAAGCAAGTCATCCTTGTTCAAGGAACTGCCTGTGATGATGATGATGATGAATATGAACGAAGTAGGGCCTTCATCCACAGCCGTTGCTGGGAGAGAATTCCAGGGATCCACTACCCTTTGTGTGAAAAAGTACTTTCTGATTTCACTTCTGAATTGCTTAGTTCTAAGTTTCATATTGAGTCCCTTTCCTGATGGGAAAGCAATCTATATGTCACAAATACCACAGGTGGGACATGTGTTACTGTTAATATGAAGCTCTGTTTGTGTGAGATGGCATTATCTGCACATGAAAGGTTCTGGATTCCCCCATCAGAGGAAATAATTTCTTTGCATCTATCCTATCAAACCACTGACCTTTCAAACTTCTAAGCTCAAGGGAATACAAGCCTAGTTTATGCAATCTGTCCTCATAATTTAATGCTTTAAAGCTTGGTATAATTCTGGGGAATCTATGCTGCACACCCTCCTTACAGAGGTTCGCTGCTCAAAACACAACACAGTATCCAGATGGGGTCTGACCAAGGACCTGTACAGCTGAAGCTTCACTTCATCTCTTTGTAATGGCGGAAGGGTCGATAATCAGAGGACACAGATTTAAGGTGATTGGCAAAAGAACCAGAGGCGACATGAGGAAAAACTTTTTTATGCAACAAGTGGTTAGGATTTGGAATGCACTGCCTGATAGGGTGGTGGATACAGATTCAATAATAGCTTTCAAAAGGGAATGGGATAAATACTTGAAGGAGGTAATATTGCAAGGATATTGGGGAAGAGCAGGTGTGGAGCCGACACAGACTTGATGGAGCTGAATGGCCTCCTTCTGTGCTGTACTATGATCCAATGGCCAGAATTTTCCAGGGTGTTAGCGGGTGGGACTGGTGGCGGTTCGGGTGGGAAAGTCTTTTTGGCAGTGGGTCAGGAGCCTGATGTCGGATCTGTCAGCACTGAGCACACCCGACATGGAGCGGCGGAAGACTAATTAACTCATTATAATGTACTTACCAGACCCTTAACAGGCTTTTTAACCTTACTTTTTAATTTTAACTTCATGGCCACGGGAACCACGCTGTTCGGTGACCATGGCTGTCAACCTGAGGTGGGAGTTCAGTGGCCATTGCTCCAGCTGACTAATTGCCAGTTTCCAATGTACAGTAAAAGTTCCCACCTGACAGATCATCACTTTCCTCAGCCACAAGCTGTTCCTCACTGCATTTCCACAACAGATTCTCCACACTGCAAGTCTTCCCACAAGCCTGCATTCAATCTCACCTCATTACCTCTCTCACCATTGACAGATCGCTTCTGTCATCTGTAATTCACCTGCCATTTTTTCTATCAACTTGGGTAATGTAGATAGAGAGGGATGGGTGGGGGTGCAAGGTAAGCTGGTGTGAGTAATGATATGCAGATGTAGGGTAGTGAAGGCAGAATGATGGGGATGTGATGAGTGACACAGCAGGATGAGGTTGAGTGTTTTCTTCCCCTTCTTTTCAAGTACTGCTTTTCCATGCATCATTCATTGTCCAATGGACCGATCCTAATCATAGAATGATAGAATCATAAAAATTTACAGCACGGAAGGAGGCCAGTTCGGTCCATCATGTCTGCGCCGACCAACAAAGAGCTATCCAGCTTTCCAGCTCTTGGTCCGTAGCCCTGCAGGTTATGGCACTTCAAGTGCACATCCAAGTAATATTTAAATGTGCAAGGGTTTCTGCCTCTACCAGGCTTTCAGGCAGTGAATTCCAGACCCCTACCACCCACTGGGTGAAGAAATTTCCCCTCATATCCCCTCCAAACCTTCTACCAATTATTTTAAATCTAGACCCCCTGGTCGTTGACCCCTCTGCTAAGGGAAATAGGTCAATCCTATCCAATCTATGAGGTCAAGTTTCGGCCTAAGTTGCTCCAATTCTTTTGGAGCAACTGGTTTAGAATGGAGTATCTTAGAAATTGAAATTCTCGGCATTTAGTTTGCTCCAGTTCTAGTCAGTTAGAACAGTTTGATTGGCAATATCGAGCCAGGTGCTCGCACCTGGACATGAGCGAGGCTGATTGTGTCAAAAGGCTGCGTTTCCGCAGAGAAGTTGTCGTTGAGATCTGTGATATGCTGAGAGCAGATTTGCAGCCCAGAAGCAGAACGCCAACTGCCTTGTTTGTTGAAGTGTAAGTAACAGCTGCACTTGCCTTCTATGCCTCGGGATCGTTTCAGGCTACAACTGAAGATGTGTGCGCCATCTCTCAACGTGCAATACATTCCTGCGTTTACCGGGTCACGGCTGCACTGTATGCGCGGAGGAATGACTTTATCAATTTCCCAATGACCGCACAAGCGATCCATGAGCGGGCTGTGGGCTTCTTCAGGCTTGCTGGCTTCCCAAAGGTACAGGGCTACATTGATTGTACCCACATCACCTTGCGAGCACCTGTGGAGGATTCCGAGCAGTACAGGAATAGAAAAGGTTTCCAGTCCATCAATGTGCAGCTCGTGTGTGACGACAAGCAGCGCATCATGTCAGTCGATGCGAGATACCCTGGCAGCACCCATGATGCATTATATTTGACATGTTTGATCAGCAGCCAGAAGGGCAGAGCTGGCTACTGGGAGACAAAGGGTACGGCCTGACCACCTGGCTCATGACGCCCCTTCACGTGACATGGACAGAAGCTGACCGTCAATACAACATGGCGCACATTGCGACACGCAGCATCATTGAGAGGACCATTGGCATATTAAAACAGCGTTTCCGATGCCTGGACCATTCCGGAGGCCACTTGCAATACTCTCCTCAAATTGTCGGTCACTTCACTGTTGTGTGCTGCACACTCCATAACTTAGCCATCATGAGGCAGCAGGAGCTGGTAGTGGAACCAGAAGACCCACGTGAGGGTCCAGTGCATGATGATAGTATTTTGGAAGAGCAGGATGTGGATGATGATGACAATCAGGAAAGCATGCAAGTGACTGATGCCGGAGCACGAGGTCGGAGGAGGGCGGTCCATCGTGTTCCTTTAATGATTGCTCGAGCCTTGCGCCAGCAGCTCATCCGTGAACGCTTCAATTACCGATGCCTGAGGGCTCTGCGACCACTGTTGTGCATGGACATGTTTATTCTTTGGAGTTGTTCCTACATTGTGTTGTGTTAATGGAAGATGATTCAGTTTTAATGAAAAAATATTTTATTGAAAAGTTAACGTCACTGTAATAAAATATTTGTTGTATCAAACTTTACTTTTTAATATGACTCTTGAAGATCACTTAAAAACTTTAAGATCACTTATAAACTTGTAAAGTTACAGAACAATTTCAATGTGAAAAATCTTACACTCTTAAGATCACTTCGACTTCAGGATCACTTTTTAGGTGCAAAATTAAATACAAAATGTGAAAACATTTACACTATAAGGTCACTTAAAAACCCTAAGATCACTTATAAGTTGTAAAGTTACAAAACTTACAAAACAATTTTTATTTGAAAAACGCTACTACAGCTACATCAAGAACAAGAACAAAAGCAGCAAAGAAAGGCTGCAACCATCTCTCATCCACATCTCAGTGAATGTTCACTTCTTCATGGGGGTGTCATTTGATTGGCCGGGCTGTGTGCCCTTATTGCAGCAGCTATCTCCATGAGGGCCTGTGCCGTCATTTGCATGCCCTCCCTGATGGCCTGTGCCGTCGATTGCACTCCCTCGGACATTCCCTCCCTAAGTTCCCGTGTCATTACTGCTATTTCTCCCGTCAGGACAGTCACCTCTTCACCCACTGCATTGACACTACCGATGAGTGATTGGGTAAGCTCATTGGTTTCCATACCCAATGCCACAACCTGAGCCGCATCTGTTGCACACTACATCTCAGGAGAGCGTGTCTCCAATCTCCTTCTCCTCTGCCTGGGTCTGCCTCGCGGCACCACTGCACTGGGAGGCGCGGGCAGGGACGGTGGGATGCTCGGTGTTCCAAACGGCACCACTACACAGGGAGGCACGGACTGGGACGGTGGGGCGTTCGGTGTTCCAGACGACAGCACTCGAGTGCGAGCCATGGGCTGGGATGGTAGGTGAATGGGTGTAAACTGCTCCATTATATCACCAGCACCACTGCGACCTGCAACTTCGGAATCAAAACCATGAAAGGTGGAACCAGAATCTATGCAAGGGGTTGAAACTCTGATGCCCCTTAATGGGGGCTCATAAACATTAATTTGGAAGCTCTCCCCTGTAGACATTTCAGTCATCGCTGCCATCATCCAGTCTGGATCGTCCGCATCTGGTTCTTGTTCTGTATCTTCAGGATCCTCAGGGTTGGCATCAGCATCATCATCATCATCATCATCATCATGATGTTCTGCAAAATACATCAGAACAGTCAAATGTTTAACAGCAAGGGAGGGAGCAGGATGGATGGCATGAGTACTCTCACACATAGCAGGCCAGGCAGCAGGTTAATTTGAAGGAACACGATGCATTTTCAGGACTTACCCTCTTCCTCGCGTGCGGGCCCAGCTTGTGCTGTACTGATTGCTTTTCTCCATGTACGACTCATCATAGCAGCTACCCTCTGTTCCAAGGGTGTCAGTGGATGCAGATTGGGCATGCCTCCTCCTGTTCGAGTTGCTTCCCTTTTGTTGTGGGCCAATTTCTTCTGCAAAGAGTCAAATATAACTTTTTACAGAGTGTGTCTTTCTGCAGGGTGGGACATACCGATAGCCAGGTTACAATTACGATTACATTAAAAAATGAAAATATTACTTACACTAACTACTTGACCAAGGTCGTGCCATTTCTTTTTACACTGGCTTCCAGATCTCCTGGTATGCACCACTGCGCAGTAATCTTCTGAAACTTGGTTCCAGCGTTTCTTCATTTCTTTAGGTGGCACTTTTATGCGATCTCTGTTGCTGGTATCTAGCTCCTGCCATCTCTGCTCAATGACGTTGACTACTATCTTCACTTTCTCATGCAAGAAATTCTTTGTTCTTGGTGGACGTTGTTCCATTGCTGTATTGAATTGACACTCTGATTTTTCAAAACACACAGCCCTTAATTTGCATGCACCAATGCAGCACCTGTTCTGGAAGTTTAGCAGTGAAAAGCAGCACTCACTGATTTCAGCAGGTGATTTATTCAACAATGCTGCTAAAAGCACTCCTTCAGACACCAAAAAATCACCAAAATTCAATCCCACGCCTTTCCAGAGGTCCACGAGACAAATTTTCTTTAAGTTCCTTTAAAAATGACCATGTGCCAATGTTTCTGGGCTACTGCGCGTGCACTCCAACGCGCATGCGCAGGGCTGCCGGCATGACGTTCCCTCATTTGACTTAGCCCCGCCCCCCTCCACTTGCAGAATTGGCGTGACTCTGTGGCTCTGCCCCATGCTGCTGTCTGCGCGCCGAGCTCCCAGGGACCAGAAAGGAGCCCGAGAATTACGAGGTAGATTTTTGTCACGCTTTTAGGCCTGAAAAACGGGCATCCATGTTGGGGCTGCGCCGTTCTAGGCGCAGCCCGAAACTTGACCCCTATATAGGCCCTTCATAATTATACACCTCAATAAGGTCTCCCCGCAGCCTCCTCTGTTCCAAAAAAAACAAACACAGCCTATCCAATCTTTCCTCATAGCTAATATTCTCCAGTCCTGGCAACATCCTCATAAATCTCCTCTGTACCCTCTCTAGTGCAATCACATCTTTCCTCTAATGTGGTGACCAGAACTGCACATAGTACTCTAGCTGGGCCTAACTAGTGTTTTATACATTTCAAGCATAACCACCCTGCTCTTGTATTCTATGCCTCAGCTAATAAAGGCAAGTATTCTGTATGCCTTCCTAACCACCTTATCTACCTGGCCTGCTACCTTCAGGTATCGGTGGACATGCACTCCAAGGTCCCTTTGTTCCTCTACATTTCTCAGTGTCCTACCATTTAATGTGTATTCCCTTGCCTTGTTAGCCCTCCCCAAATGCATCACCTCACACTTCTCTGGATTGAATCCCATTTGCCACTGTTCTGCCCACCTGACCAGTTCATTGATATCTTCCTGCAGTCTACAGCTTTATTCTTCATTATCAACCGCACAGCCGATTTTAGTATCATATGCAAACTTCTTAATCATACCTCTTACATCCAGATCTAAGTCATTGATATATACCAAAAAAGCAAGGGACCCAGCACTGAGCCCTGCAGAACCCCACTGGATACAATCTTCCAGTCACAACAATACCCATCAACCATTACCCTTTGCTTCCTGTCTCTGAGTTAATTTTGGATCCAACTTATCACTTTGCCCTGAATCCCATTGCCAACGGCCTGTGCCTTCCTCTCTCAAAAGGCAATGAGATCTTCAAAAACCAAATGTTCGTTCAGAAGTTCGTTCTTGGCTTTTACTTTCGTGACCAGTCTGCTATGTGGGACATTATCAAAAGCCTTGCTAAAATCCATATACACTACATCAAATGCACTACCCTCATTGACTCTCCTTGTTACCCCCTCAAAAAATTCAATCAAATTAGTCAGACACGACATTCCCTTAACAGATCCATGCTGACTGTCCTTCAGTATTCCATGTCTTTCCAAATGTAGATTTATCCTGTCCCTCAAAATTTTTCCAATAATTTTCCCATTTGGTACCAAGGTTAGGCTGACTGGCCTGTAATTACTCGGTTTACCCCGTTCTCCCTTTTTAAACAATGGTACAACTTTAGCAGTCCTCCACTCCTCCGGCACCACACATGTAGAGGATTGGAAAATGATGGTCAGAGCCTCTGCTATTTCCTCTTTTGCTTCTCTTAACAGTCTGGGATACATTTCATCTGGGCCTGGGGATTTATCCACTTTCAAAGCTGCTAAACCCCTTAATACTAATGATCTAGGGGGAAAAATTCAGGAGCGCTCTGTTTGGGGCGTTAACTTTTAAAAGTTGAAACAATTAGCGGCAAGTGCTAATGATTTTCAACTTCTTAAAAAGTCTGTGTTTGTGCTCCAGGAAGGAAATGGAGCGCTGAATGAAGCGCTCTACTTCCTTCCTGGAGCACTACAGGACACAGGTGGGGCGGTAGGTGTGCAGCACTGCCGGGGTTGGAGGCTCCTTTCCTCTCTCAAAGAGAAAGGTCATTGCTGCAGGCTCTGCATTGGAAACACTTACCTGGTCCCCGATGGCAACCCACGATCCGGCCCGATCAGCCCGATGTGCTGCAGCAAAGTGCCTGGTTGATCGAGCGAGGCCAAAGAAGAATCGGTCTAAATGAGAAACAGCATTGTAGAAATGTTTTCACTTATATCCACCTTGCCTTTAAACAGTGCCCCTGAAGCGCCCGGCCTCCTGATCAACACCTCCTCAAACTGCCTGTGTTTTTGCCCAGCGGCTGCAGGGGGCGGAACCGAAGTTCGGGTCCGGGGCGCTACCGGGGCGATGCGCACGGCGATGACGTCACCATCGCTGGGTGAAGGAGATCGGAGCACAACGACTTACCACCGCCGCAAACCTGTCGCCGAATTTAGCGGGAGTCATTCATCTCCCGGCTGGTAAGTGGTTAGCGCCCCATTATCGCCCCTTGGAGGCAATAATGGGAGGCGCTAAGGAGGCCAATTTCTAGGCCACAGTACCTTATAACTGACTGCTAGCTGACTTGCAATTGTTTCTCCTTCCATGTAGCAAAGCACCTTGCCTCTATTCTGCGCCTTCCCTTTGAGAATCTGGCCGAGATTGGTAATTAATTGTGCAAGGAATCATGGATGTCAACCCTCATCTTGTCATTGTCTAACATTGTGCGTGATAGCTCATTGAATAAAATATAGCAGCTTTGACAACCTCAAGACATCCCAAAGTGTTTAACAGCCAGTGAATTATTTTTGAAGTGTAGTCACTGTTGTAATGTAGGAAATGCGGCATCCAATTTGCAAGCTCCCACAAACAGCAATGAGATAATGACCAGATAATCGATTTTAGTGATGTTGGGTGAGGGATAAATATTGGTCAAGATACTGGGGAGAACTCCCCTGCTCTTCTTCAAAATAGTGCCACGGGATCGTTCACATTCACCTGAGAGGGCAGATAGTGCTTCAGTTGAACGTCTCATCTGAAAGATGGCACCTCTGTTAGTGCAGCACTTCCTCAGCACTGCACGGGAGTGCACGCCTGGATTTTGTGCTCAAGTCTCTGAGGTGGGGCTTGCACCCGAACCTTCTGACTGAGAAGTGAGAGTGCTCCCCACTGAGCCACATTGCTCCACACGGCACAGCTGACAGATTATGGAATATTTATTTCAGACATAAGTATGCAAATAATCGTAATATTAGATATAACCTAACAACATTCCCTGTGCTCTGAATGTTTTATCACAAATCCACTTCCTTAAGGATCCGGATAATGATATTTAATAGTTTACTTGACACTTGCAACACGGATCTCTCTGATGGCTACATTGGTAGTATAAAATTATGTCATTTATAAAATGGATAAAACTGTCAAAAGCACTTCAAGTCCTTCATACGAACTGGGAACTTTGCAGTATGCACTGAGACAAATTAATTGAAACAACAGGTGACACTAATCATTAAGAGACCTTTGTTTCTGTTAAAGAATGCACCAGGATTTTAAAGTGTATACGCTGTGTTCAAAGACACAAAGAGCGGAGGGGGGAAGGGGGGATTTGTCTTGGGTGGTAGCGCAATATGGGTGAGGTTAAACCAGTAAATGGTCGGGGGGAGGGCTCAGATGGAAATTGTAGTAAAAATAGCAGTTCAAAAACAAACAAAAGGGAAGAGAGTAGAGTAACAGTCAGAAATTGTGCATTAGGCGCTATTTGTAAAGGGAAAACAAAAAGATGTAAAACGATTAAACCTGAAATAAGAAACATGTGAGTAAAACATTAGGGCCAAAGGACAAGTTAGGGTGTGTATAAAGAAGCGTTCTTTATACAAACGCTATGGAGTATAAGGAATACATTATTTAAAAAAGGAGGCAAACAAAAAGCAGGAAACTATACACCAGTTAGCCTAACATCTGTGGTTGGGAAGATGTTGGAGTCCATTATTAAAGAAGCAGTAGCAGGACATTTGAAAAAGCAATATTCGGTCAGGCAGAGTCAGCATGCATTTATGAAGGGAAAGTCATGTTTGACAAATTTACTGGAGTTCTTTGAGGATGTAACGAACAGGGTGGATATAGGGGAACCAGTGGATGTGGTCTATTTGGACTTCCAGAAGGCATTTGACAATGTGCCACATAAAAGGTTACTGCACAAAATAAAAGTTCACGGGGTTGGGAATAATATATTAGCATGGATAGAGGATTGGCTAACTAACAAAAAGCAGAGAGGTGGGATAAATGGTTCATTCTCTGGTTGGCAACCAGTAACTAGTGGGGTGCCGCAGGGATCAGTGCTGGGACCCCATCTATTTACAATCTATATAAACAACTTGGATGCAGGGTCAGAGTGAACGTAGTCAAGTCTGCTGACGATACAAAGATGGGAGGAAAAGCAATGTGTGAGGGGGACACAAATATGCAAAAGGACATAGACAGTCTAAGTGAGTGGGCAAAAATTTGGCAGATGGAGTATAATGTTGGAAAGTCTGAGGTCACTTTGGCAGAAAAAAATCAAAGAGCAAGTTATTATTTAAATGGAGAGAGATTGCAAAGTGCCGCAGTACAGCGGGACCTGGGGGTACTTGTGCATGAAACACAAAAGGATAGTATGCAGGTACAGCAAGTGATCAGGAAGGCCAATGGAATCTTGGCCTTTATTGCAAAGGGGATGGAGTATAAAAGCAGGGAAGTCTTGCTACAGCTATACAGGGTATTGGTGAGGCCACACCTGGAATACTGTGTGCAGTTTTGGTTTCCATATTTACGAAAGGATATACTAGCTTTGGAAGCAGTTCAGAGAAGGTTCACTAGGTTGATTCCGGGGATGAGGGGGTTGACTTATGAGTAAAGGTTGAGTAAGTTGGGCCTCTACTCATTGGAATTCAGAAGAATGAGAGGTGATCTTATTGAAACATATAAGATTGTGAGGGGGCTTGACAAGGTGGATGCAGAGAGGATGTTTCCACTGATGAGGAGACTGGAACTAGAGGGCATAATCTTAGAATAAGGGGCTGCCCATTTAAAACAGAGATGAGAAGAAATTTCTTCTCTCATAGGGTTGTTAATCTGTGGAATTCGCTGCCTCAGAGAGCTGTGGAAGCTGGGACATTGAATAAATTTAAGACAGAAATAGATAGTTTCTTAAACGATAAGGGGATAAGGGGTTATGGGGAGCGGGCAGGGAAGTGGAGCTGAGTCCATGATCTGATCAGCCATGATCTTATTGAATGGCGGAGCAGGCTCAAAGGGCTGTATGGCCCACTCCTGCTCCTATGTCTCATGTTCTTATGTTCTTATGAAAAGAATATGGGATGTGGGCTTTGCCGACAAGGCCAGCATTTATTGCCCATCCCTAATTGCCCTTGAGAAGGTGGTGGTGAGCCGCCTTCATGAACCAATGTTCTTTGTAGCGGTTTGGTACAACTGAGTGGCTTGGTGGGCTATTTCAGAGGGCAGGTAAGCGTCAATCACATTGCAGTGGGTCTGGAGTCACATATAGGCCAGACCAGGTAAGGACGGCAGATTTCCTTCCCTAAAGGACATTAGTGAACCAGATGGGTTTTTACAACAATCCGGTAGTTACATGGTCACCATTATTTATACGAGTTTTTTATTCCAGATTTATTTAATTAACTAAATTTAAATTCCCCAGCTGCTGTGGTGGGATTTGAACTCCGGCTCCAGATCATTAGTCCAGGTCTTTGGATTATAAATTGGATGAACTGCAGGTGTAAATTCAAATTGGAGGGTATGACATTGTAGCCATTACTGAGACACGACTGGAAGACAGTCAGGACTGGGACCTAAATACACCAGGTTATAAGATCTATAGGGCAGATAGGGAAAATGGCAGAGGGGGAGGAGTAGCCTTAGGTATTAAGGATGAAATCCCTTCAATGATAAGAGGGGATATAACGAGAGGTAAACAGGCAGTGGAGATTTTATGCGTAGAATTAAGAAATAGGAAAGGATTTAAGACTGTAGTGGGAGTTGTGTTTAAGCCTCTTGGTAACAGCTGTGAAGTGCTAGATTGTATAAATGCAAAGATTAGACAAGCTTGCAGTTAAGGCAGAGTGGTTTTAATGGGGAATTTTAACTTTCATATAGATTGGAATAAGCAGACTAGCACCTGTCAGAAAGTTAGTGACTTTCTTCAGTGCATCCGGGATAGTTTTCTACAACAATATGCCCTAGAGGCAACAAGGAGGCATGCCATATTAGTAATGAGTAATAAGCAAGATTTAGTTAACAGCCTAACTGTGTGTGAACATTTATCCAGTAGTGACCATAATATGATCGAGTTCCACATAGCGTTTGAAAGGGAGAAACGCGAAACAGTTACTAAGATTCTAGATTTTGGTAAGGCCAACTTCAACAGGATGAGACAGAGAGTGTCCACAGTAAACTGGGAAAATCTGTTCATGGGTAAAACGACAGAAGCTCAGTGGGAGAGGTTCAAAAAATAATTTAATGTGATACGGAACCAGTTTATACCCTCGAGGGGCAAGAGCTTGCCAAAAAAAACAGCCATAAATGACTAAAGAGGTGAGGGACAGCATAAAATTACATGAAAAAGCAAACAAAAATACAAAATATAGCACAGATCCTGGTGAATGGGAAAGACACAAACATAGAAACATAGAAACATAGAAAATAGGTGCAGGCAGGAGTAGGCCATTCGGCCCTTCGAGCCTGCACCATCATTCAATGAGTTCATGGCTGAACATGCAACTTCAGTACCCCATTCCTGCTTTCTCGCCATACCCCTTGATCCCCCTAGTAGTAAGGACTATATCTAACTCCAGCAAAGAACAGCAAAGAGTCACAAAACAGACAGCAAGAGCTACAAAAAGGGAATATGAAAAGTAACTTGCAAGGGGTATCAAAATCTATATGAAGAATTTTACAATTACATTAGGAAAAAGAGGATAATCAAGAGCAAGGTTGGCCCCTTAAGGACTGAAAGCAGTGATACTGTCAATGATAATAAAGAAATGTCGGACATGTTGACTAATTACTTTACGTCAGTATTTATAGTGGACGAGGATAGCATCCTAGAAATCTCAAGGTAACTAATATTGAATCAGGGACAGGAATTCAATAAAATTAACATAAGTAAAATAACAGCAATGAAGAAAGTAATGGCACTGAAGAGAGACAAGTCCCCAGTACCAGATGGTTTCCATCCCAGGGGTTTAAAGGACGTAAGTGAGAACATTGCAGTTGCCCTAACTATAATCTTCCAGTGTTCTCTCGACTCAGGAACTATTCCTTTAGATTGGAAAATCGCGCATGCCACTCAGCTATTAAAAAATGGCGAGAGAGGGAAACCAGGAAATTATAGACCAGTTAGCTGAACATCTGTTGTCAGGAAAGAATCTACAATTAAGGATAGGGTTACTGAACACCTCGAACATTTTCAGTTGATCAGAGAGAGCCAGCATAGATTTGTGAAAGACAGGTCATGTCTGACAAACCCGATTATATTTTTTGAAGAGGTGATGAAAATAGTGGACAGGGGAATGTCTCTGGATATTATTTACATGGACTTCCAGAGGCATTTGATAAATTCGCACATAAGAGACTGTTATCTAGGGTAGAAGCCCATGGAATTGAGAGCAAATTATTGACCTGGTTAGGATATTGGCTGAGCAACAGGAGACAGAGAGTAGGGATAATGGGTAGGGACTCAAATTGGCAGGATGTGACTAGTGGTGTCCCGCAGGGATTTATGTGAGGCCTCAACTGCTTCATTCACTCCAGCAGGAGTGCATGGACCCTGCTCCATCAACTTGGCAGGGCAAACCTTGCCAAAAACACAGGACGATCATCAGAGCGGACGCCATTGCATCCCATTTTCTAAATGGTGAAAAGCTAAAAACAGTGGAAATCGAAAGAGACATAGAAACATAGAAAATAGGTGTAGGAGCAGGCCATTTGGCCCTTTGAGCCTGCACCACCATTCAATATGATCATGGCTGATCATCATCATGGCTTGGACACTTGGGGGTCCAGCTGCATAGATCATTAAAATGTCATGAACAGGTGCAGAAAATAATCAAAACAGCGAATGGAATTCTAGCCTTTGTATCTAGAGGCCTAAAATACAAGGAGGTAGAAGGTATGCTGCAGCTATGCAAAACCCTGGTTAGATCACACCTGGAGTACTGTGAGCAGTTCTGGGCACCTATATTGGCCTTGAAGGGAGTACAGCGTAGGTTTACCAGAATGATACCTGGACTACAAGGGTTAAGGAGATATTACACAAATTCGGGTTGCATTCCCTAGAATTTAGAAGGTTAAGAGGTGATCTGATCAAAGTTTTCAAAATATTAAGGAAACAGAAAGGATAGATGGAGAGAGACTATTCCTACTGGTTGGGGAGTCTAGGACTAGGGGGCATAGTCTAAAAATTAGTCCCAGACCTTTCAGGAGTGAAATTAGGAAACATTTCTACTCACAAACGGTGGTAGAAGTTTGGAACTCTCTTCCGCAAATGGCAATTGATGCTAGGTCAAGTGTTGATTTTAAATCTGAGATTGATAGATTTCTGTTAACTGAAGGTATTAAGGGATATGGGGCAAAGCCAGCTATATGGAGTTAGGTCGCAGATCAACCGTGATCTAATTGAATGGCAGAACAAGCATGAGGAGCTGAATGGCCTCCTCCTGTTTCAATGTGAGAACGAATCAGCAGCCGTGTTTTATATTCCATTAACAAAATCAGACGAAGTGTAAAATGGGTTGCCAATTTGCTTTCGTCAGTCTTGGACAACCGTGGAGAACAAATTTCACCCCCTACATCTCTTGAATTCACCAGGGATACAACTCCAACCAGATGTTGCCTTGTAACACATTCTAGCCTTTGCCCTTTCCAATGGGTCAGACACTTGAGTGCTTTGGATAATGTCATTGACCATTATAGACACATAGGAAATTTGTTTGTCTATGATGTTATCATAAGAACATACAATTGCTAAATGCAAGAAGACCAAGGTCCATCAAGTTCGTCTTCTCGTCTTCTACCGTCCTGGTAGTCATATGATATAGCGATAATGGAGTTATTGACTAACTATAGCAATCAATCTCTATCGTTGAATCTACAACAGACCCAGACATAAGGTGAGGAAAACCGCAGTGGTGGAGAGCTTTGGGAACCATAGTTCTAAACTCACCTGTTCCTCCCTGTATTTTATAGTCTCTTGATCATTCTTGAACACGCTTAGTTCAACTTAACTCTATTTATTTGGGAGATCTCAGACAGCTATGTGGAGCTTTAAAATGGTGTTCCTTCACACACCTTCTCTCTCAATACAGCTCCCCATATGTCCTAGCTAGAGGGCACTATACATTATCTCGTTACACCTTTCCTTTCATAAGAAACAAAAATGAATTAAAGTTAGCTTCAATATAAATGGGTAGTTAACTTTTTATGAATACATTTAGTAAATAGCTCATCATCATCATCATAGGCGGTCCCTCGAACGAGGATGACTTGCTTCCACGAGAGTTCACAGATGTTTCAATGAAGGCCCCGATGTTCCAGTCCTGAACTCCAGTTGAGGAGGTGGAAGATGCCTGTGCGTGAATTTTTAAAAATGTTTGGTGACCGTTGCACATCAGCCACCACATGGGCTTGACAGAGCTAGGCATTTATCCAGTGGCAAGGATTAACCAGGACGATTGGAGACCTGCTCTGCTGCATGGACCTAGTGCGCACACATAGCGCAGTGTGGGCAGGTCCATGCTGCCCCTGGGCCCTCGGCTCTTCTGGGCCCCGTACCCTCATTCGCTGCACCTCCACCACGATGTTCCAGGGCCTGGTGTTCCAGCTCTATTTATAGTCCCGATAGTGCATAAATTTATATACAGGACAGTGCATAAATAAATGCTTAACATCTCAAAATACATTGATATTTCTTTAAAAGGACAGGATCAACTTACATGGAAGCTTGCTGCATTATCTTCCAATTATTTGTTCCTCTAGCAAATGACACCATCAGCCTTTTGCCAATAATGAATGCTCCCTAATATAATGGTATGTTGGCCTTCATAGCTAGGAGCTTTGAGTATAGGAGCAGGGAGGTCTTAATGCAGTTCAACAGGGCCTTGGTGAGGCCTCACCTGGAATATTGTGTTCAGTTTTGGTCTCCTAACTTGAGGAAGGACATTCTTGCTATTGAGGGAGTGCAGTGAAGGTTCACCAGACTGATTCCCGGGATAGCAGGACTGACATATGAGGAGAGACTGGATCGACTGGGCCTGTATTCACCGGAGTTTAGAAGAAATTGAGGGGATCTCATCGAGACATATAAAATTCTGATGGGACTAGACACGTTAGATGCAGGAAAAATGTTCCCGATGTTGGGGAAGTCCAGAACCAGGGGTCACAGTCTAAGGATAAGGGGTAAGCTATTTAGGAACGAGATGAGGAGAAACTTTTTCACTCAGAGAGTTGTTAACCTGTGAAATTCTCTACCACAGAGAGTTGTTGATGACAGTTCGTTAGATGTATTCAAGAGGGAGTTAGATATGGCCCTGACTGCTAAAGGGATCAAGGGGTATGGAGAGAAAGCAGGAAAGGGGTACTGAGGTGAATGATCAGCCATTGAATGGTAGTGCAGGCTCGAAGGGCCGAATGGCCTACTCCTGCACCTATTTTCTATGTTTCTATGTTTCTAATACAGGAAAACAACAGTGCACATGATAAAAGGGACTTGACTGGCAAGAAGCATTTCGCTCAATGGAACGTAGAAACAATGCATGACCAAGAATTTTTTTAAAGACTTAGCCGGATTAAATGTGCTTTATAATCGATAGGTGCCACCAGTAGTCGACATCCAGTCTTCCAATCACTGAAAGTGTTGTATCTCTATGAAGGAGGCAACTCTACACTTCAAATTGTGTCCAGAAACTGGTGTTTCAAAGATCCCAACAATAACTGACTGGCGTAGTAAATGCAGGGCACCTTCCTCATCACACTCTAATGTCAGTCAGTACCGAATGCTGGCAAAGTAAAAAGCAGAGAGCCTCACTCGGAGGTCGCACGTGTCTTTTAGCACTTCATTCTCGACAGTCTAGCACTCAAAATAAAAGATGCTGACTGTGACTTGGATTTTATGTTTATAACGTCTGAGGCATTCAGTGGATGGTGGAGGGAATTCAGAGATAAACCATATTTTTGACATCTTCAAACATTCACATACAATAAAGGCATTTTAAAATATCTATCAAAAATGGAACGTCAATGACAATATTCCGTGATATATCTGTAACAGAGGTAGGTGGCACTGAGATAGTTCATTTCAATTTATATCATGTTATTCCCAATTACTGAAAGACATTGCAGCAAGATCTTTCATACAGTTAATAAGTAAATACAACTCGTTTTCTGCTTACTTTAATCCATAAGCCTAGCCTCTTTTATAAATGTTTAGTGCTGAACAACATGCATCTTTTTAGGGAACTGTAGAAATTACAATTCTGGGCATTAGGACTCTTGTTGTGCCCCAGTGAACAGATTTGACATATTTTACCACTGTTTTTTATACTTCCACCTTATAAAAAAACCTCAATATCCTTCCCCTTTTTAACTCCTCTATTTTATTGACAGCTTTGTTTCTCAAAGTTTCTTCCTCATGTTTCTACTTAGTATTCAAATTTTCTTTCCTCAACTTTTACTATTGCCATTCAACTTAATTCCTTTTTCTTACTTCCATACCAATTTAAAAAAGAGTGCAGCTGATACCATCAAACAACAACAAAACTTTGTTTTATTGATTCTCCAAGTGTTGCATGTTTCACACTTTGAAATTTGGGGCTAGAACCTCCACTTTTGTGCTTATCGCCCAAAAATGGGCGTTATTTCCGGCATGGGTGTTAAAAAAGGCTTTTTCAGATAGCCGACTTCTCGCCCATTCTCAAAGCACCTAGTCTCTATTTTTGAAAATGAGCGTTACCGCAAACGATATGAAATGGGCAGTAGCGTTAAATTATTTTGACCTTCTGCCGTAAAGTGTGGCCGTCCTTAGCAACGGCACGGCAACGCTCGATTCTCACGATTCAGGAGGTCAAGGGTCATCATGACATGCGCAGAAGAGGAGACAGAGAGAGAGGGAGCTCAGAGGCACTGAAAGCGTGTGTGGCTGTGGTGTGTGCTTGTCTGGCTGTTGTGGGAGGCACGAGGGAGATTCGCCAGAAGCAAAAAGCCTACTAAACACCAAGACCATAGTTGGCACTGTGTTTTTGGCCAACAAATAAGATATAACATGGAAGGGATGGAGGAGGCCCTGGAGCTGTTAGCCAGGAACACTGGTGGCAGAGGGCTCCCAGTGGTCCCGGAGTGTGGCACTGCACCCCAAGGTGCCGCAGTCCCATTGCCAACCATACATGAGAGCCAGCAGCAACATCTTGCTTCTGGCTCAGAGCACATTCCCACCTCGGGACCGTCCTCTCCCGTATCCATCCAAGCAGCATTTCAGCCATCACCGCTCTCCCCCCGCCCCCGCAAT
Source organism: Pristiophorus japonicus (assembly GCF_044704955.1). Taxonomy (NCBI): domain Eukaryota; kingdom Metazoa; phylum Chordata; class Chondrichthyes; family Pristiophoridae; genus Pristiophorus; species Pristiophorus japonicus. Next base: position 67,764,429 of record NC_091989.1, on the reverse strand, counting down.
GAAGCATTGCCTGAGGAGCTCCTCGGCCAGGCGGCTTGGAGTCAGGAGGGGAAGGGGAAGGGATAGAGGTGGGAGGAGAATCGGGGGGCGGGGGGGAGGGGTGGAGGAAGGGATCGTTTGTACAGAAATACTAATGATTTCAGACTAATGTTCGGTTTAAATGTTTTTTATTTAACAAAACCTTGTAGCGTATTGGCTCAGATAGCTGCACCATTACACGCTGGTGATTCCTTAACATCAAAGGGTATAATTGCACTTAACTTCAATCAACTTATACTTTAACTGTCACCAAGGTGATGCCCACCATTGATGTATCACCTGCACACCCAGCAGTGTGTCAGCCTTGTAAATAAGACCAATGTTCTTTCAAACAAAACGATCATTGATGAGCTCCTGATGTAAGGCTCTTGCAGTTATGATGCCACCACGGGCCCTTTCATGTGGTCTACAGGGGGGCAGGGGCATGGCTTCAGCATCAGCCTGATTGCCTGGGCTGATGTCAGCGTCTGCCTCCTCATCCTCCTCTTCCTATCTCTGGTGAGGTGGACTGTCAGACTCATCAGGCAATTCTTGTCCCCTCCTGATAGGCAAGTTGTGCAGCAAAGAACACACCACCACGAATTGAGCTACCTGCTCAGGGTGGCATTAGAGTTCGCCTACTGAGTGGTATCAAAAGTGCTGCTTCAGCACTCCAATGGTTTTCTCCACGATATTGCGAGTTGCTCTGTGGCTCTCATTGTATCGCCTCTCGGCTTCATTGTGGGTGTCACGCAGGGGCGTCATCAGCCAGATGGCGAGGCCATATCCTTTGTCACCAAGCATCTAGCATTGACCTTGTGGCTGATTGTTAAACAAGTCAGATACAGTGCTCTCACGCAGGATGTGAGCATCATGGATGCTGCCCGGAAATTGAGCATTCACTGCCAGTATAATTGCTGGTGGTCGACAACTAGTTGGACATTCAGGGAGTGGAATCCCTTGCGGTTGCTGAAAACCTTTGCATCCTGAAAAGGTGCCCGCATCGCGATGTGCGTACCTAGTCTATTGCTCCCTGCACCTTGGGGAAGTTTGCAATTCTGGAGAATCCTAGAGCCCTCTCACTCTGTGCCTTCCTGGTCATAGGGAAACTGACCAAGTCCCTCCTGCGTGGTACAGGGCTTCAGTGACCTGTCTAATGCAGCGATGTGTGGCATGCTAAGAAAGTCCGCAAATGTCTCCAGCTGTGGCCTGAAAAGAACCCGAGGCATAGAACGACAATGCCTTTGACCTCGATGGACAGTGCAGTACTGATGGTGCTGGCAGGCTGCAGATCTGCCCTGATCAGCTGGCATACCTCAGTGATAACCTCTTTGTGGAAGCGCAGTCTCCGAAGGCAGATGGTGTCAGGCAAGTCAAGGTAAGAATGCATCTCCTTGTACTTGCGGAGGTAGTAACGTCTGGTCCTCCTCAATAGTCTGTCACGTCTTACATTGGGCACATAATGCAGTGGAGTGTTCCTTCTGCAACGTCGAGTCTGCTGCATGTAATTGGTCACCAAGAGAGGGTGAGAAAGGACAGGCCCCATTGCAGTAGCTCTCTGTTTTCCACGGATTGGTCACAAACAAGGAATGTCCCGACGAAGACGAAATTGGTCACTGTATGGTCAAGATGATTTTAGAGATGTTCACATCAACTCCAACGACCTGCAGAGTACATCCGAACTCTGCCGAGGTTGCAGCACAGCAGCCTTTTAAAGGACGCGACATGTGATGTAGAACATGGCATCCATAACGCTGTGATTCGTTCCGGTGAGTTCCACTTTTTCTGTGCGACAGAGATTGTGGGCGATATGTGTGGGAGGTGGTGAAATAGACGCTGGGCAATCTCATGGCCGCTAGTTTTGGTAAATATGCTCTTTATGACAAAAAAAAGTGGGCGGGCGTTAATACTGAATCTCGGCGTTAAATCAGTGCAGAAAGTAACGCTGGGCGATATTATGGCCGTTGATTTTGCCCATTCTGATGATTCCGCCCCAAAAAAGTGGGCGAGCAGTATTATTTTTTCCCGGTGTTAGTAAGTTTCCTAAAAATGCCCGTCAGTTTCCATTTTGTGCCAACATGGGCGATGTATGGGCATTATAAGTCATTTCAGTGGTAAAATAGGCGTTAAGTGGGCGTTAAGCATGCAAAAAAAGTAGAGGTTCTAGCCCATAGTCTCTTATGTCACTGTTCGGTCCTGGCCAGTAAACGGATTCTCTGGCATGTCGAAGAGTGCTCTCGACACCAGTGTGGGCAGCATGAAGTCACTGATGAATGTCGGATCTCAGGGATTTTGGTATGACACAGCGATAGTTTTTGAAGACTATGCCATCCTGTGTTGTGAGTTCTTCATGACCTTTGAAGTATGTATGCGTTTCAGGTGGGCATTCATGTGTCATTTCTGGCCATCCCATTGTGATTTGTTGTATGACCAGTTGTAGGGCCCAAGTTTCCACAGGATAAAACGGCGCCAGAAAAAAAACGCGCTATTCTCGAACGCTTTGCAGCTCCTTGTCTGTTTGGCGCGGCGCCCAGGGGGGCGGAGCCTACACTCGCGCCGATTTTGTAAGTGGGAGGGGGCGGGTACTATTTAAATTAGTTTTTTTCCTGCCGGCAATGCTGCGCGTGCGCGTTGTAGCGTTCGCGCATGCTCAGTGTGAAAAAAACATTGGGACTCGGCCATTTTTGTAGTTCTTTGTAGCTGTTTAATTTTTGAACATTTTTTAATAAAATCACATTGCCATCAGCACATCAGCACTGAGGCTACCCTTCTCACTGTCTCCTTCCCCTCCCTCCCCTCCGCGGCAACAAACGGCTCTCTCCTTCCCCTCCGTCCCCTCCTCTGCGCGGCAACAAGCCGCTGTCTCCTTCCCCTCCCTCCCCTCCCTCCACGGCAACAAGCCGCTGTCTCCCTCCCCTCTCTCCACGGCAACAAGCCGCTGTCTCCTTCCCCTCCCTCCCCTCTCTCCACGGCAACAAGCCGCTGTCTGCTTCCCCTCCCTCCCCTCTCTCCACGGCAACGAGCCGCTGTCTCCTTCCCCTCCCTCCCCTCTCTCCACGGCAACAAGCCGCTGTCTCCTTCCCCTCCCTCACCTCCGCGGCAACAAACCGCTTTCTCCCCCCCTCCCGCTCAGCGGCACGAACGGCTGCAGAATTCTCCCTGGCTGAAGCACTTTCACACAGGTAGGAAGATGGTTTATTTAATCTTTTCTTTGCTTATAAATGTTTATTCAGGTTGTATTTATTTATATAATATTTGTATAAGTATAAATAAGGATTTATTATAGAATTTAATGACTTCCCTCCCCCCCCCACCTCGTTCTGGACGCCTAATTTGTAACCTGCGCCTGATTTTTTAATGTGTAGAACAGGTTTTTTCAGTTCTACAAAAATCTTCACTTGCTCCATTCTACTTTAGTTTGGAGTACGTTTTCACTGTGGAAACTTTCAAATCAGGCGTCAGTGGCCGGACACGCCCCCTTTTGAAGAAAAAATTCTGTTCCAAAGTAGAACTGTTCTACCTGACTAGAACTGCAGAAAAAAAAATGTGGAGAATTGCAAATTCTAAGATAGTCTGTTCTCCACCAGTTGCTTCTAAAAATCAGGCGCAAATCATGTGGAAACTTGGGCCCGTAGTGTGGCGTCGTTTGCAATTGCGGGTTGTATGGTAGTTAGTCCTTGTTTGGAAAGTGGGAGAAAGTCCACCATATGGATGCATTCCACTGCAATTTCTGTCAGTGATCGCTCCACGTTTTCGAGGTATACACGCGAGAGGGTGTCTGCTAGGTACATTTCTTTTCCTGGTTCATACTTTATTTCGATTGAGCTGAATGAGTAGACATTGTAGTCACTTGGGTGCTGCAGATAACGGCTTGCGTTGTACGGCAACCAAAGGCTTATGGTCTGTCCATAGCGTGATCTTGCGACTGTATACATATTGATAGTTTTGTTCTATTCCGAAGGCTTGAGCAAACAGCTCCTTATCGATTTGAGAGTATCGTGTTTCTGCTGGAGTGAGCGCTCGGCTCATGTATGCAATTGGTTGTCTCTGTTGCAGAAGGACGAACCCAAGACCCTTGCTTGAAGCATCTCCTTGACCTTCGGTTGCAAGTTTGTGGTCAAAATACCTGAGCACCGGAGAATCTGTCACGCATTGTTTGATAGCTTCAAAAGGTTTTTTCTTTTTCTTCAGTCTATTTCCAGACCGTGTCTTTATGAGTAAGCCATCGCAGAGACTCACTGAGGTCTGAAAGATCTGGCAAGAATTTTGCGAGGTACTTTGTCATCACGACAAATCGTTGTACACCTGCGACATCCTGCAATTTCTGCATTTCGCTGATTGCGACCACTTTGCTTGGGTCGACTTTGAGTCCATTACTAGACAGTATGTGTCCCATGTATTTCACTTTGGAGATCTTGTATTTGAATTTATCGAAGTTAAGTTTGATATTTCGCTCTCTGCATCTCTACATGAATTAGCGTAAGTTTGCGTCATGATCATAATTGGCCTCTTTAAGTGTCTCATTGCATCCAGTGATCAAGATATCATCTGCAATCTTATAGACTCCATCTAGACCCTTGAAGTTCTGGTCTAGCTGCTGCTGGAGGATTTCCGGGGCAGGACTGATGCCAAATGGCATTCTATTATATCGATATCATCCCCACGGAGTCTGGAAGGTCGTGAGGTAGGAGAACTCTGGGCTGGACTTTCCTGTTGAATTGCCTCCATCCGATTCTTAGCGGTGTTTCGGCAGTTGTGTCTTCTTCAACCACCGGAATGCCGCTGGTGCGCACTCCCGCGGTTTTCGGGTGCTCCATGTTGGCGGCGGCAAAGCGGTGCAGGAGCGAAGTGCAGCGGGCGGTGTGCGGCAGAGGAGGCCGATTGTCTCGGAAATCTTCGGCTCCCAAGTTGTGCGCACACGAGCGGCTGTCAAGCTCCGCCCCCCGAGAGGCACCAACGAGAGGCCAGAGATCGCTGTGGGGTGGGTAGGGGGTGGGGAGAGTGAGATCGCTGCGGTGGGGGGGGGGGGCGGGGGGGAGTGGGCAAGAATGAGATCGCTGTGGGGGGAAAGAGAGTGAGATCGCTGTTGTGGGGGCGGGGAGAGTGCTGTGGGGGGGGGGAGGGCGGGGAGGGGTGAAGAGAGTGACATCGCTGTGGGGGGGAGCGAGTGACATTGCTGTGGGGGGTGAGACAGACTGGGAGGTGAGATAGAATGAGGTGGGAAGAGACTGGGGGGTGAGAGAGACTGGGGGTGAGAGAGACTGGGGGGTGAGAGAGACTGGAGTGGGAGAGAGACTGGGGTGGTGAGAGAGACTGGGGGGAGACTGGGGGTGAGAGACACTTGGGGTGAGAGAGACTGGGGGGTGAGAGAGACTGGGGGGCGAGAGAAACTGTGGGGGAGAGAGACTGGCGGGGAGAGAGACTGGGGGGGGAGACTGAGGGTGAGAGAGACTGGGGGTGAGAGAGACTGGGGGTGAGAGAGACTGGGGGTGAGAGAGACTGTGGGGGAGAAAGACTGGGGGGAGAGAGACTGGGGGAAAACTGTGGGGGGGAGAAAGTGAGACTAGGGGGTGAGAGAGACTGGGGGTGAGAGAGACTGGGGGTGAGAGAGACTGGGGGAGAGAGACTGGGAGGAGAGAGATGGGAGGGAGAGAGACTGGAGGTGAGAGAGACTGGGGGAGAGAGACTGGGGGAGTGTGAGAGAGATTGGGGGGGAGACTGGGGGAGAGAGACTGGGAGGAGAGAGATGGGAGGGAGAGAGACTGGGGGGGTGGTGAGAGACACTGGGGGGGGGTGAGACTGGGGTGGGGGGCGGTGAGTGAGATTAATGTGAGTGAGACTGGGTGTGGGGGGAGAGAGACTGGGGGGCAAGAGAGACTAATATGAGTGAGACTAGTGAGTGAGAGACTAAAGGAGTAAATAAGGCTTTAGTAGACCATTTATATTATTGCCTAACACTAGAAAATACTACAATCCATTTAAAATACATCAAACTGTGGAGAACTATAAAGATCTGTGTAATATCAAACAAACCTGTCAGATCTGTGTCCATACAGCCCACTTAAGATCCACTTAAGATCCAGTAAGACCTGCTTTTTTAGGACGGTATTAAGGTCCAGTGGTAAACGGATCTTAATGATGAAACTTCCATTTTGGGCGGTATTTGGGCGGTAATATGTAGGCGGACAGTATTGAATACCATCCGGCGGTAATGACTGTGGAATTTATCACCAGGCGGTATCTGGGCGGTAGGTTAATGGGCAATTTGAGATGGAACTTGTATTTCTGGGTGGTAACTGGGCGGTAACTGGGAGGTAAATGGGCGATTTGAGAGGATATTCTAGCCCTCTGTGTCTAGTTCACATTGCAAGAAACCCTCCTTGCAGTCTGCTTTAGTGAAGATCTTTACATTTGACATCGGTGGCAAGATAGAATCAATCACAGGAAGTGGATAGTGTCCACGTTTCAGGGCATTGTTCAGATGTTGAGGGTCGATACATGCTTGTATCTTTCCATTTTTTTTTTATACAGTCATTAGACTGGATTCCCAGTCCGTCGGTTCAAAACTTTCGTGATGATTTGTCGTTCTTCCAAATGATAGAGTTCCTCTTTCAGCATGTGTTTGATCGTTATTGGCACCCGTCTGGGTGGCATTACTGCTGGTGTCACTGATTCATTAAGTTCAAGGTGAACTGTCCCTGGCATGTATCCAAGTCCCTTAAACACATCCAGATATGCATTGGTGACATCAGTTTTTGATGCCATCGAGACATTTATCTTGTTCGTAATTTGCAATTCGCGTGGTTCATTTACCACTGCGATATTCTAATGCTGCACTTTTATCAGTTGTAGCTGTTGAGCAGTACGTGAGCCAATCAATGATCACAAAGGGCACATCGTACTTTTGCTTGTTCTTTGTATTTTCCAGTGGCACGTTACAAGCCCCTACCACTGGAATGGTTGCATGGTTGTCAGTGACAATATTGTCTGAGATTATTTTATCTTTATGCCTTTCGGTAAATATTTAAGAGGCAGCACATTGCATGTGGCCCCACAATCTATTTGCATTTTTACCATTTGACCTTTAATGCAGAAGTTAGCCATAATCTTGTTAGGATACCTTCTGTCAGCTTTGCCCTTGATCGTGCAATCAACTTTACCAAGCATCTTTACAGCCATGACTTCAAAATCAGAATCATAACTCTCTTCGTATAATGCATGAAATTTTGATTTGCCCTTATATTTAGGGTTATGTGTAGACTTCTGCCTCGATCCATTCTGCCTACACTTTTTGAGAAAAGTGATTTCGTTTGCCGCAACTTGTGCAGGTCTTCCCATATGCTGGGCATTTAGCTTTTGACAGCTCATGTCTTTTGCCACAATATCTGCAATTTTTCGTGAACTCTTTGTCTGTGAATTCTTTCTTTGTGAGTCAGGGTTTCTGTCTGACAGCTTTGACATCTTCAGAGTCTGTTTTAGTGAGCTTCATGGATTTAATTTGTGACCTCTGTAGCTTTACAGAGCATCACACATTTATCGAGTGTTTGGCTTGATTCTTGCAACAGCCTCTTACGCAGCGTGTTATCAGATATTCCACAGACTATGCAGTCTCTGATGAAATCATCCCTCAACTTGCTGAAATCACATGATGATGCTAGCTTTCTCACTTTCATAAGAACATAAGAAATAGGAGCAGGAGCAGGCCATAATGGCCCCTCGAGCCTGCTGCGCCATTCAATAAGATCATGGCTGATCTGATCATGGACTCAGTTCCTCTTCCCCACCCACTCCCCGTAACCCCTTATCTTCTTATCGTTTAAGAAACTGTCTATTTCTGTCTTAAATTTATTCAATGTCCCAGCTTCTGCAGCTCTCTGAGGCAGTGAATTCCACAGATTTACAATGCTCTGAAAGAAATTTCTCCTCATCTTTAAATGGGTGGCCCCTTATTCTAACATCATGCCCTCTACTAGTCTACCCCATCAGTGGAAACAGCCTCTCTGCATCCACCTTGTCAAGCCCCCTCATAATCTTATAGAAACATAGGAACATAGAAACATAGAAAATAAATGCAGGAGTAGGCCATTCCGCCCTTCGAGCCTGCACCACCATTCAATAAGATCATGGCTGATCATTCCCTCAGTACCCCTCCCTGCTTTCTCTCCATACCCCTTGATCCCCTTAGACGTAAGGGTCATATCTAACTCCCTCTTGAATATATCCAATGAACTGGCATCAACAACTCTCTGCGGCGGGGAATTCCACAGGTTAACAACTCTCTGAGTGAAGAAGTTTCTCCTCATCTCAGTCCTAAATGGCTTACCCCTTATCCTTAGACTGTGTCCCCTGGTTCTGGATTTCCCCAACATCGGGAACATTCTTCCTGCATCTAACTTGTCCAGTCCCGTCAGAATCTTATATGTTTCTATGAGATCCCCTCTCATCCTTCTAAACTCCAGTGAATACAGGCCCAGTCGATCCAGTCTCTCCTCATATGTCAGTCCTGCCATCCCGGGAATTAGTCTGGTGAACCTTCACTGCACTCCCTCAATAGCAAGAACGTCTTTCCTCAGATTAGGAGACCAAAACTGAACACAATATTCCAGGTGAGGCCTCACCAAGGCCCTGTACAACTGCAGTAAGACCTCCCTGCTCTTGTACTCAAATCCCCCAGCTATGAAGTCCAACATACCATTTACTTTCTTCACCACCTGAAGTTGGTATACATTTCGATAAGATTGTTATGTATGTAAACTTTATCAATGTGTAAGACTTGCCACCAGGGGGCGGACCTGTGGGAGACCCAAGGGTCACCTGCACACCCTGGGCAGGCAGTCTACCATGCTGCTTCCTCACTCTGGAGTTACATTAAAGAGACGAAGGTCACAACAGTTTGAGCTTACAGCATACAGTCTTGTGGAGTTATTCTGAACATAACAATTGGCGATGAGTAATAGATCACGAACTTTCACGTGGTTATGGCTGCCGTTGGTATTCTTGAAAGATTTGTTGAGGGTGATGATTGGGAAGCTTTCGTTAAGCGTCTTGTCCAGTACTTCATGGCCAATGAGCTGGATACGGAAGAGACGGTGATTCTCCTCACCGTTTGCGGGTCCATGATATATGGCCTCATCAAAAATCTGCTAGCACCGACGAAACCAACGGAGAAGACATATGAAGAGCTGTGCACGCTGGTTCGGGAATACCTCAAGCTGAAGGACAGCGTCTTAATGGCCAGGTATCGCTTTTATGCGCACCATCGCTCCGAGGGCCAGGATGTGGCGAGCTATGTCACCGACCTAACACAATTTGTGGGACCGTGCATATTTGCTGGATTTTTGGGGGAAATGTTGCGGGACTTTCTCGTGCTTGGAATCATTCTTCGCAAACTGCTGTCTGCCGAATCCCTAGAACTGAGCAAGGCCATCACGTTAGCCACGAACGATAACACTAAACAGATATCTTTGCAGCATCGGAACTCACCGGTAAGTACTGTGCATAAAATAACGCCTTCAGCAGGCAGAACTGTACATGGCAGGGCCTACACGCCTGCAGAGTCCAGACCTAGGATGACTTGGAGTCCGCCGTGGGGCGTGAATGCAAATCCATTAACATCATGTTGGCGCTGCGCGGGTAATCATCGAGCCCATCAATGTTGATTCAAACACTACGTGTGCAAGGGCTGTGGAACAATGGGGTACCTCCAGTGAGTGTGCAGACATGCTGCGACTCACCACGTGGCAGAGTCGGCAGAAGATGACCGATCCGGTGCGGATCACGCTGAACAAGTAAGAGAGGCAACTCAACCCGAGGCTGAAGAGGAAGTGTATGGGGTACACACCTTCACCACCAAAAGCCCTCCGATAATGTTAAAAGTCAAATTAAATGGCATTCCATAGAAACATAGAATTATAGAAACATAAAAAATAGGTGCACGAGTAGGCCATTTGGCCCTTCGAGCCTGCACCACCATTCAATAAGATCATGGCTGATCTTTACCTCAGTATCCCTTTCCTGCTTTCTCTCCATACCCCTTGATCCCTTTAGCTATAAGGGCCACATCTAACTCCCTCTTGAATATATCCAACGAATTGATATCAGCAACTCTCTGTGGTAGGGAATGCCACAGGTTCACCACTCTCTGAGTGAAGAAGTTTCGCCTCATCTCAGTCCTAAATGGCTTACCCCTTATCCTTAGACTGTGTTCCCTGTTTCTGGACTTCCCCAACATCGGGAACATTGTTCCTGCATCTAACCTGTCCAGCCCTGTCTGAATTTTATATGTTTCTATGAGATCCCCTCTCATCCTTCTAAACTCCAGTGAATACAGGCCCAGTCGATCCAGTCTCTCCTCATATGTCAGTCCAGCCATCCCGGGAATCAGTCTGGTGAATCTTCACTGCACTCCCTCAATAGCAAGAACGTCCTTCCTCAGATTAGGAGACCAAAACTGAACACAATATTCCAGGTGAGGCCTCACCAAGGCCCTGTACAACTGCAGTAAGACCTCCCTGCTCCTGTACTCAAATCCCCTAGCTATGAAGGCCAACATACCATCTGCCTTCTTCGCCATCTGCTGTACCTACATGCCCACTTTCAGTGACTGATGAACCATGACACCCAGGTCTCGTTGCACCTCCCCTTTTCCTAATCTGCCGCCATCCAGATAATATTCTGCCTTCGTGTTTTTGCCCCCAAAATGGATAACCTCACATTTATCCACATTATGCTGCATCTGCCATGCGTTTGCCCACTAACCTAACCTTTCCAAGTCACCCTGCAGTCTCTTAGCGTCCTCCTCACAGCTCACACTGCCACCCAGTTTAGTGTCATCCGCAAACTTGGAGATATTACATTCAATTCCTTCATCTAAATCGTTAGTGTATATTGTAAAGAGCTGGGGTCCTAGCACTGAACCCTGCGGCACTCCACTCGTCACTGCCTGCCATTCTGAAAAGGACCCATTTATCCCGACTCTCTGCTTCCTGTCTGCCAACCAGTTCTCTATCCACGTCAGTACATTACCCCCAATACCATGCGCTTTGATTTTGCACACCAATAATATTCTGCCTTCGTGTTTTTGCCCCCAAAGTGGATAACCTCACAGTTATCCACATTATACTGCATCTGCCATGCATTTGCCCACTCACCTAATCTGTCCAAGTCACTCTGCAGCCTCTTAGCATCCTCCTCACAGCTCACACTGCCACCCAGTTTAGTGTCATCTGCAGTTTCATGGAATTGGACACGGGGACGAGTCAGTCAATTATGAGTCAGAAGGCTTTTGAGAAACTGTGGGGCAACAAGGCACAAAGGCCAAAACTAAGCCCGATCCACACCAAGCTGCGCACTTACACCAAAGAGCTCATACCAGTCATTGGCAGTGCAGCAGTGAAGGTATTGTATGATGGAGCTGTGCATAATTTACCACTATGGATTGTACCAGGCGATGGGCCAACACTGTTCGGCAGAAGTTGGCTATGAAAGATCTGATGGAACCGGGTTGACATCTTCAGTGGATGACGCCCAAGTGCTAAACAAATTCCCGTCGTTATTCGAGCCAGGCATCGGCAACTTCACAGACACCAAAGTGCAGATCCATCTAGTTCCTGATGCACAACCCGTTCATCACAAGGCGTGAGCGGTTCCATACATGATGCGAGATTGAGCTGGACGGATTTCAACGAGAGGGGATCATATCGCCAGTTGAGTTCAACAAGTGGGCCAGTCCAATTGTTCCGGTGTTGAAAAGTGATGGGATTGTCAGGGTCTGCGGGGACTACAAGGTAACGATCAACCGAGTCTCGTTACAGGACTAGTACCCACTACTGTTCGCAACACTAGCAGGGAGGAAGTCGTTCACCAAGCTGGATTTAACCTCTGCTTACATGACACAGGAGCTGGCTGAACCGTCAAAAAAATTGGCATGCATCAACACGTACTAAGGACTGCTCATATACCACAGATGCCCCTTTGGGATTCGCTTGGCTGTGGCCATCTTCCAGAGGAACATGGAGAGTCTGTTGAAATCGGTTCCGCGCACCGTAGTGTTTCAAGACGACATCCTGATCACTGGTCGCAATACCACCGAACACTTGCACAACCTGGAAGAGGTTCTCAAGCGACTGTACAGAGTGGGACTCAGGTTGAAATGCTCCAAGTGTGTTTTCCTGGTGCCAGAGGTCGAATTTCTGGGGAGAAAGATTGCGGCGGACGGCATCAGACCCACGGACTCCAAGATGGAGGCCATCAAGAATGCACCCAGACCACAGAATGTGACAGAGCTGCGTTCATTCCTGGGACTCCTCAATCGGGGTTGAGCACTTTGCTGGAACCTTTGCATTTATTACTACGCAAGGGTGATGACTGGGTTTGGGGTAAATCTTAAGAGACAGCCTTTAATAAGGCCAGAAACATTCTATGTTCTAACAAGTTACTTGTATTGTATGACCCGTGTAAACGTTTAGTACTAGCTTGTGATGCATCTTTGTATGGGGTTGGTTGTGTGTTACAGCAAGCCAATGTGTCAGGCAAACAGCAACCGGTTGCATATGCATCCAGAAATTTATCTAAGGCTGAAAGAGCCTGCAGTATAATTGAGAAAGAAGCATTAGCATGCATATATGGGGTTAAGAAAATGCACCAATACCTATTTGGACTCCGGTTTGTGCTCGAAACCGACCACAAGCCGTTCATTTTGCTGTTCTCAGAAAGCAAAGGTATAAACACCAATGCTTCGTCCCGCATCCAAAGATGGGTACTAACGTTATCTGCGTATGATTATGTAATCTGCCACAGACCAGGCACTGAGAACTGTGCTGATGCCCTCAGTTGGCTACCATTGCCCACCACCGGGGTGGAAATTGCGCAACTCCGCAGACTTGCTTCTTGTAATGGATGCTTTTGAGAGCGAGGGGTTACCCATCACGGCTCGCCAGATCAGGATCTGGACTAGCCAGGACCCTGTGTTATCATGAGTAAAAAGTTGCGTCCTCAATGGAGCTGGGCGGCCGTTCCCGGGGAAATGCAAGACGAAATTAAGCTGTTCCGCTGATGCAAGGATGAAATGTCCATCCATTCGGATTGTCTCCTATGGGGGAATCATGTCGTTTTGCCAAAAAAAAGGCAGGGAAACTTTTATATGCGACCTTCACAGTACCCACGCAGGCATAGTCATGATGAAGGTTATCGCCAGGTTGCACGTTTGGTGGCCCGGCATTGACTCGGTATTAGAGTCATGCGTACACCAATATAACACTTGCTCACAGTTGAGCAATGCACCAAGGGAGGCCCTACTGAGTCTGTGGTCATGGCCCTCCAAACCGTGGTCCAGGGCCCACGTAGATTTCGCTGGCCCCTTTTTAGGAAAGCTGTTCCTAGTAGCAGTGGACGCTTACTCTAAATGGATTGAATGTACAATAATGTCGTCATGTACATCCATTGCCACCATTGAAAGCCTCCGGGCCATGTTCGCGATCCGTGGTTTGCCCAACATTAGTGACAATGGACCATGTTTCACCAGCTCGGAATTCAATGAGTTCATGACCCGCAATGGCATCAAGCATGTCAGGTCTGCGCCGTTTAAGTCCGCATCCAATGGTCAAGCGGAACGGACAGCCCAAACTATCAAGCAGAGCTTGAAACGTGTGACGGACGATTCCCTGTAGACCCGGTTAACTTGGATTCTGCTCAGCGACCGCACGTGACCCCACTCACTTACTGGGGTTCCCCCTGCATAATTGTTAATGAAGAGAGCACTCAAAACCAGCCTCTCCTTAGTCCACCCGGCTCTCAATGATCATGTAGAAACCCGGCGTCACCAGCATAATGTGTACCACGATCGCGCGGTTCTATCGAGTGACATTGAGGTTAATGACCCTGTGTTTGTTCTTAATTACGGTCATCGTCCCAAATGGGTTGCTGGCACTGTTTTAGTCAAGGAGGGGAATAGAGTGTTTGTTGTCAAACTTTTGAATGGACAAAGGTGCAGAAAGCACTTGGATCAGACCAAACTGCGATTCACTGACAACCAAAAACAGTATGCAACCCTAGGCAATCTGTATCATACTGCCACCAGAGGGCATACCTGTTGGAGTCTCAAGGGATCCCAGCGTCCCTTAGGAACACTGTATATAAGCAGATCTCCCATGCTGTACAGGCACTTTGGAGTTTGAATAAAGGAGCTAAGGTCACACTTACCCATTGTCTACAGTATTCAGTTGCATCACTTTATTATGAGCATAACAACTGGTGACAAGATAACTAACAATCAGGTGAAAATGCAGAGAACTGTTGATATCCTGGAGAAATTCTCAGATGGGAATGATTGAGAGGCCTTCGTAGAGTGACTCGACTTTGTGGCTAACGAGCTGGAAGGGAACGAGAACGCTGCCAAACGAAGGGTGATCCTCCTCACCGTCTGTGGAGTAACAATCTATGGCCTCATGAAGAATCTTCTAGCTCCGGTGAAACCAACAACCAAATCATATGAAGAACTGTGTACGCTGGTCTGGGAGCACCTAAATCCGAAGGAAAGTGTTCTGATGGCAAGATGTCGATTCTACATGTGTCAACGGTCTGAACTAAGCCGAACTAAGGTGCCTTGCAGGACATTGCGAATTCAATGGATTCCTTGAGCAAATGCTAAGAGACTTCTTTGTGCTTGGCATTGGCCATGAGGTTATCCTTCGCAAACTATTGACTGTTGAAACACCGAACCTGAGCAAACGATAATGATAGCCGAGGCATTTATGTCCACCAGCGATAACACCAAACAAATTTTGCAGCATAAAGAGGTTTCAGCAATTACTGTACACAAAGTAATGTCGTTTTCAGGCAAGAATGCACATGGCAGAATGTACACATCTGCAGCTGCACGACCTCAGATGACCCAGAGTCCGCCATCAAACGTTAATGCGAGGCAGTTAACACCTTGTTGGCGCTGCAGAGGTAATCATCGAGCCCATCAATGCCGCTTCAAACACTATGTGTGCAAAGACTGTGGAACAATGGGACACCTCCAGCGAATGTGCAGATGAGCTGCAAACCCTGCAAACCACCACGTTGCAGAGAAGGATCGATCCATGGCGGATCAGGCTGAACTAGAGACTGGAACCGAGGAGGCAGAAGTGTACGGGGTACACACCTTCACCATGAAATGTCCACCAATCATGCTAAAAGTCAAACTGGATGGAATTCCAGTATCCATGGAACTGGACACGGGTGCGAGTCAGTCTATCATGAGCAAAAAGGCCTTTGACAGGCTGTGGTGCAACAAGGCACACATGTCCAAAGCTCAGCCCCATTCGTACCAAGCTAAGAACTTACACTAAAGACCTGATTCCTGTTATTGGCAGTGCAGCAGTAAAGGTCTCCTATGATGGAGCAGTGCACGAACTCCCGCTGTGGATTGTACCAGGAGATGGCCCCACACTGTTCGGCAGAAGCTGACTGGGAAAAATCCACTGGAACTGGAACGACATCTAAGAGCTCTCGTCTATCGACGACGCCTCATGTACCCAGGTTCTGAGCAAGTTCCCATCGCTGTTTGAGCCAGGCATTGGAAGTTTCTTGGGGGCGAAGGTGCAGATCCACTTGGTTCCCGGTACATGACCTATCCACTACAAGGCATGTGCGGTGCCATACATGATGTGAGAGAAAATGGAAATTGAGTTGCAGCGAGAAGGCATCATCGTGCCGGTGGAGTTCAATGAGTGGGCCTGTCCGATTGTTCCGGTTCTCAAAGGCGATGGCACGGTCAGAATTTGTGGGGACTATAAAGTAACGATTAACCATTTTTCACTACACGACCAGTACCCGCTACCCAAGGCAGACGACCTATTTGTGACCCTGGCTGGAGGAAAGACGTTCACCAAGTTGGACCTGACCTCGGCCAAAATGACGCAGGAGCTGGAGGAGTCTTCGAAAGGCCTCACCTGCATCAACACGCACAAAGGTTTGTTCGTCTACAATAGATGCCCGTTTGGGATTCAATCGTCCACGGCAATTTTCCAAAGGAACATGGAGAGCCTGCTAAAGTCAGTTCCGTGCACCGTGGTTTTCCAGGACGACATACTGGTCACAGGTTGGGACTGATTCCCGGGATGGCGGGACTGACCTATCAAGAAAGACTGGATCAACTGGGCTTGTATTCACTGGAGTTCAGAAGAATGAGAAGGGACCTCATAGAAACGTTCAAAATTCTGACGGGGTTAGACAGGTTAGATGCAGGAAGAATGTTCCCAATGTTGGGGAAGTCCAGAACCAGAGGTCACAGTCTAAGGATAAGGGGTAAGCCATTTAGGACCGAGATGCGGAGGAACTTCTTCACCCAGAGAGTGGTGAACCTGTGGAATTCTCTACCACAGAAAGTTGTTGAGGCCAATTCACTAAATATATTCAAAAAGGAGTTAGATGAGGTCCTTACTACTAGGGGGATCAAGGGGTATGGCGAGAAAGCAGGAATGGGGTACTGAAGTTGAATGTTCAGCCATGAACTCATTGAATGGCGGTGCAGGCTAGAAGGGCCGAATGGCCTACTCCTGCACCTATTTTCTATGAACACTTGAAGAACCCGGAAGAGGTTCTAACTCGGCTAGATCGCGTAGGACTCAGGTTGAAATGTTCAAAGTGTGTTTTCCTGGAGCTAGAGGTCGAGTTCTTAGGGAGAAGAATCACGGCAGATGGCATCAGATCCACCGATGCCAACACGGAGGCCATCAAGAAGGCACTGAGACCACAGAACGTGACGGAGCTGCGGTCGTTCCTGGGACTCCTCAACTATTTTGGTAATTTCCTACCCGGGTTAAGCACCTTGCTAGAACCCCTACATGTGCTAGTACGCAAGGGAGATGACTGGGTATGGAGGAAATCACAAGAGGAGAAAGCCAGCAATCTGTTAAGTTCCAACAAACTGCTTGTTCTGTATAACCCATGTAAACATTTAGTGTTAGCTTGCGATGTGTCTTCGTATGGGTTCGGGTGTATGTTACAACAAGCAAACGAATCGGGAGCATTGCAACGGGTTGCCTATGTGTCCAGGAGTTTGTCCAAGGCCGAAACGACCTACAGCATGATTGAAAAAGAAGCTGTGGCATGCATTTATGGGGAGAAGAAAATGCACCAGTATCTGTTTGGACTCAAGTTTGAGTTAGAAACTGACCATAAGCCGCTCATATCATTATTCTCAGAGAGCAAAGGGATTAATACCAATGCCTCTGCCCGCATCCAAAGATGGGCGCTCACGCTGTCTGCATATAACTATGTAATCCGCCACAGACCAGGCACAGAGAACCGAGCTGATGCTCTCAGTCAGCTACCATTGCCCACCACCGGGGTGGAAATGGCACAGCCTGCAGACTTGCTCTTGGTGATGGATGCATTAGAAAACGAAAAGTCACCCGTTACGGCCTGCCAGATCAGGACCTGGACCAGCCAGGATCCTTTACTCTCCCTTGTAAAAATCTGTGTCCTCCATGGGAGCTGGTCCAGAGTCCTCGCGGAAATGCATGAAGAGATCAAGCCGTTCCAGTGGCGCAAGGACAAAATGTCCATACAGGTGGACTGTCTTTTGTGGGGCAATCGTGTGGTTTTGCCTAAGAAAGGCAGGGAAACATTCATATGCGACCTGCACAGTACCCACCCAGGCAGAGTAATGATGAAAACTATAGCCAGATCCCATGTGTGGTGGCCCGGCATCGACTCAGATTTGGAGTCATGCGTGCGCCAATGCAACACTTGCTCTCAACTGAGCAATGCACCCAGGGAGGCACCACTAAGTTTGTGGTCATGGCCCTCCAAACCGTGGTCTAGGATCCACGTTAATTTTGCGGGCCCGTTTCTAGGCAAAATATTTTTGTTTGTTGTGGATGCTTACTCAAAATGGATTGAGTGTCTAATAATGTCTGTAAGCACGTCCACCGCCACCATCGAAATACGAGCCATGTTCACCATGCACGGCCTGCCTGATGTCCTTGTCAGCGACAATGGGCCGTGCTTCACGGGTGCTGAATTCAAGGAATTCATGACTTGCAATAGGATCAAGCACGTCACATCTGCCCCCTTCAAGCCCGCATCCAATGGTCAGGCAGAACGGGCAGTCTAAACCATCAAGCAAAGCTTGAAACGTGTGTCGGAAGGCTCCCTGCAGACCCATCTGTCCCGAGTGTGCTCTGCTACCGCAGCAGACCCCACTCACTCACCGGGGTTCTCCCAGCCGAGCTGCTCATGAAAAGGGTGCTCAAAACAAGGCTCTCTCTTGTCCACCCTGATCTCCATGATCACATCGAGGCCAGGCAGCATCAATAAAGCATGTACCATGATCGCGCAAACTTGTCACGTGATATTGAAGTCAATGACCCTGTATTTGTACTCAACTATGGACATGGTCCCAAATGGTTTGCTGGCACCATCATAGCCAAAGAAATGAGTAGGGTGTTTCAGGTCAAACTTGCTAATGGACTAACTTGCAGAAAGCATTTGGACCAAACCAAACTGCGATTCACAAATAGCCACGAGCAACCCGAAGAGGACACCACCAATTTCGACCCTCCAACGCACACACAAGCGGCAACCGACATCACGGTCGACCACAAACTCACTATTTCCAGCAGCACGGCAAGGCCAGCTGCCCAGCAGCCCAGCGAAGAACCAACCAACTCACATGCACCTGCATTTGTACCGAGACGATCGACAAGAGAGGGAAAAGCCCCAGATCGTCTCACCCTGTAAATAAGTGTACTATTGACTTTGGGAGGGAGTGATGTTATGCAACCCTAGGCATACCGTCACCAGAGGGCACATCTGTTGGAGTCCAAAGGGATCCCAGCATCCCTTGGGAGCACTGTATATAAGCAGGCCTCCCATGTTGTACAGGCACTCTGGGGTTTGAATAAAGGAGCTAAGGTCACACTTACTCATTGTCTACAGTATTCAGTTGCATCACTTTATTATGAGCATAACAGACATTACCATCAATGATCCACCCACACATACCCAACCAGCAATCGACCTCGTGGTCAACCACAAGGATGAACCACCATGCCTGACAGTCCGATCAGACCAGCCGCGCCGCAGTGCAGCAATGATCTGACCGACTCACCCATGCCAGGACTTCAACTCGGGCGATCAACCCGGGATCGCCTCAACTTGTAAATAACTTGTATCTAAGACTTTGGGAAGAAGTGATGCTATGTATGTAAACGTTACCAATGTGTAAGACTTGCCACCAGGGGGCGCAGCTGCGGGAGACCCAAGGATGACCTGCACATCTTGGGCAAGCAGGTATAAAAGGCAGTCTACCAAGCTGCTTTCTCACTCTGGAGTTACATTAAAGAGATCAAGGTCACAACAGTTTGAGCTTACAGCATACAGTCTTGTGGAGTTATTCTGAACATAACAAAGATCACCTCTCATTCTTCTGAATTCCAATGAGTAGAGGCCCAACCTACTCAACAATTTCCTCATGTCAACCCCATCATCCCCGGAATCAACCTAGCGAACCTTCTCTAAACTGCCTCCAAAGCAAGTATATCCTTTCGTAAATATCACGAGATATCTGTCAAACCGCTCGTCCCCTTGTACACAGTTGTTAAACTGGTACCGTTCATAGATGATGTTGGTTTTACCTTTACAGTGCTTTTCCCAGAGATTCAAAATAATCTCAATTTCCTGCTTGTCTTCCTCTGATTTGTAGGGAAGATTATTGTGGATATCGAGGGCATCGCTGCCAATGGCCGTGATAAACATTGCGACCCTAACTCTATTTGGTTTTTCCACAATATTCGTGATAATTTCATAGCTGTCCCACAGTTCTCGAATTTTTTCCAGTTGGCTTTCAAATCACCAGTCACCTGCAATGGAGGTGGGAGAGGAATGTTGGCACTGTGGTGATCATGATAGCTCGCTACAGTTTAACCTTTGAGTGTGTCACATACATGTATACAGTTCAAATACCCAGAGTACTAGAATAAGTCTAATAGTAAAATATCGTGGCCGTGTAATTGTAGAAATACTTTTTCCAATCGAGGCTCTACAGTAACTTAGTAACATAGACAATAGGAGCAGTAGTAGGCCATTCGGCCCTTCAAGCCTGCATCACCATTCAATATGATCATGGCTGATCCTCTATCTCAACACCATATTCCTGCTTTTCCCCATACCCCTTGATGCCTTTTGTGTCTAGAAATCTATCTATCTCCCTCTTAAATACATTCAGTGACTTGGCCTCCACAGCCTTCTGTGGTAGAGAATTCCACAGGTTCACCACCCTCTGAGTGAAAAAATTTCTCCTCATCTCGGTCCTAAATTTCCTACCCCATATCCTGAAACTGTGACCCCTGTTCTAGACTTCCCAGCCAGGGGAAACATCCTCCCCGCATCCAGTCTGTCCAACCCAGTCTGAATTTTATATGTTTCAATGAGATCCCCTCTCATTCTTCTAAACGCTAGTGAATACAAGCCTAGTCGACCCAATCTCTCCTCATACAACAGCCCTGCCATCCCAGGAATCAGTTTGATGAACCTTCGCTGCACTCCCTCTATGGCAAGTATATCCTTTCTTAGGTAAGGAGACCAAAACTGCACACAATACTCCAGGTGCTGTCTCACCAAGGCCCTGTATAACTGTAGTAAGACATCCTTGCTCCTGTACTCAAATCCTCTTGCAATGAAGACCAACAAACCATTTGCCTTCCTAACTGCTTGCTGCACCTGCATGTTTGCTTTCAATGACTGGTGTACAAGGACAGCCAGGTCCCTCTGTACATCGACACTTCCCAAGCCATCATCATTTAAAAATACTTTGTCCTTATGTTTTTCCTACCAAAGTGGATAACTTCCCATTTATGCCACTTTAAGTTTACTTTACTAATGTCTCTAGATTATTTTGCAAGCTTATGACTATTTATCATTCTTCACGGATCCACGCGCGATGTATAGGAAGCACGCTCTGCACTGCACTGCTTAACGTCGATTTCGATCGGCTCGAAAAAGTCTTACAGTTCCAATATTCCAGTCGTAGATGCGTTCAACGAAAGATCAGAAGTCTCCGCTTCTGACACCAGAACAGAGATGAGGAGGAATTTCTTTTCTCAGAGGGTTGTAAATCTGTGCAATTCGCTGCCTCAGAGAGCTGTGGAAGCTGGGATATTGAATAAAGTTAAGACAGAAATAGACAGCTTCTTAAACGAGAAGGGAATAAGGGGTTATGGGGAGCGGGCAGGGAGAGGTGGAGCTGAGTCTATGATCAGATCAGCCATGATCTTATTGAATGGTGGAGCAGGTTTGAGGAGCCGTATGGCCTACTCCTGTTCCTGTTTCTTATCATCTTATGTTAAGGTAGAACTTGCCCTTTGTCGGACCTGAAATGGAGTGGAGCTATAACTCCTGGTGGTAATGGCTGCTTTCAGTGGTGTGCCGTGGAGTGGAGTTTGCATCTATCCATTTGATACAAACCATCATGCTCACGATGCAGCTGCTCCTTGGCCTCCTTAAAGGGCAGGTTTTGTAGCTGTGTCTTGTGTCTTGACCTTTCTTTGCACAGGATGGCCGCTGCCCTGGAAGCTCAGAATGCTCTCATGCACTCTGAGCAACAGGGCACGGAGCGTCTGACTGCTGTCATTTCTGATGGCTTCGGGAGAGTGGCTGCTGTCATGCAGTCTCAGCTGGAGGCAACGCGAGATCTGACTGCTGCCATTACGGCTGTGTCCATGACGGTCCACCGGGGTCCTAACAGTGCCGCCACAACCCGCCGACCTGTGCTCCAGCACTTTGGTGGGGGAGGTGAGGTGCTGCCCCGGGGGAGTGGCGCTGGCTCCTCGGACCAGGAGATTGATGTGGGCTCTCCGGTTCACAGCAACCCTGAGCCGAGAACTGCCATTCCGCAACTGCTGCCAACCATGGCTTCGTCCCAGCCACTTCCGACTGAAAGCTCACAGGAGGATGCGGTCCAGTCTTCAGTCGGCCCTTCCAGGGCCAGAGCTGGTCAAGGGCTTCTGAGAAGCACATCTGTCGCTTCCTCTACAGACACACAGCAGCCTTCCCAAAGCCATGCGGCAGCCACAGGGGACACACTGCGACATACTGTAAGGATAGGTCTGTGTAAGAGGGATAATAAAGAATTGCGTAAGGGTGATAATTGATTATGTAAGTGTTTTGGAAACCCACTGTTTGGGTTTTAATAAATCTTTATTTAGTGTATGGAATTTGTGATCAGGTCTCTCATTTCAGTGTGCGGGAATGATGTGTGAGAGGGCTCACAGATTGGCCCATGGACAAGGTCGGATGCAGGGTCAACTGGGCATTGACTTATGTGAACCGGACAGCTATGAGATGGTGTTGTGCTTCCTTTGCAGGGTCACAATGGCGACGCTGCCTCCTGCGTGGCTGACCACCAGCATCCTGCTCCTCCTCCTGAGCCTCCTCCTCCTCCTCCTCCTCCTCATGCTCCTCCTCCTCTTTCTCCTTATGCTCCTCCTCCTCCTCATCCTCCACAAGTGCCACTGCTGCCTCATCCTCCAATGGGTGTGCCCTCATGATGGCCAGGTTGTGGAGCATGCACAAATATGGAGACACGCTCAGGCGAGTACTGCAGCACACCCCCTGAACTGTCCAGGCAACGGAACCTCTGTTTGAGAATGCCTTTAGTGTGTTCGATGATGGTCCTGGTGACCATCTGACTCTCCTTGTATGCGAGCTGCCCTGCATTTCTAGGATTGCGCAGAGCAATCATGAGCCAAGTGCTCAGTGCGTAGCCCTGGTCACCCAGGAGCAACCGCAATCTTCATTGGGACCAGTGAAGAGGCGTGGCACACTGCTTTAGCGCAATATGAAAGAGTCGTGGGTGCTGCCAGGGTACCAGACATCCACTTGCGTAATCTTGCAGTTGTGGTCACAAATGGTTGAACGTTGAGGAACAGGAAGCCCTCGCTGTTTCAGAATTGCTCTGCAGCCTCGTGGGGTGCCCTGAGACCGACATGGGTACAGTCAGTGACCCCCTAGATCGTGAGGAAGCCCGCAATGCGCATGAATACAGTCTGGCGCTCCAGTTGCTTTTCCCTGGTCATGGGGAAGGAGATGTAGTCGGCCCTCCTCTTACCCAGAGCATCTGTGACCTCCCGTATCGCTGTGTGGGCTGCAACCTGGGAGATGTTGCACATGTCCACAGTGGCAGCTTGGAAGGAGCCAGTGGCATAAAAGTTGAGGGTGATAGTCACCTTCGATGGCACGCTCAGGACTGTCCTCACCCATGTCTGTGGCTCCAATTCTGACTATCGGAGATTACAGAGCTCAGTGACGACATCCTTCTGGAGTCTCAGTCTGCGAAGGCACTGATCATCATTCATATCAGTGTATGAGAATTGATGGCTGAAGACTCTTTTGCGATATGGCCCTTTGCCCCCATGTATGTGTAGCCATCTTACTATGTGAGGTGGCTCATTGGCAGCTCCCTGCTGCTGTTCTGTGTCCTCAACCTCTGCAGGCTGCTGCTACTCAGTACCTGGCTCCGCTGCAGGCTGCCTCCTGGGCTGCTCGCCCATTATCTGGTGATGGGGGGGTGGGGTCGGCATACCTGACTCTCCTCCTTGCTGAGAGCCTTCGTGTGGTACCTCTCTTGTCTCCCCTCTGTGGCCATCTCCTTGGCCCTCTCCACGCTGGCCCGCACAGATACCTGCACCCTTTGCCCGCTGCCTCTGCAGCCATTGCCCCCGGCGCCGCCTTCTCCTCTGTGCCTCAGCGGCACACACTGGATGTTGCCGGACCTGCTGGGTATTTGTAGCATTTTCTGTCTTCTTAGAAGCCTTCCTTTACCATCCACTGCCTTGAAAACATCCAGCAGCCCTCCCTGCACATTTAAAGAACTTTTAACATCTGTTGTAGCAAGTCGCTACTTCAATAAAATCAAAAAAACATAGTCCAAAAGCTTAAATGTAAACTTACCTGAAAGATGTGTGCTCATTTCACAGGTGCTAACAGTGCCTGTGTCAGTCTGCTGCACTCTAGCTTTTCATGGTGAGCTTAGGACCCAGCACTGAACTCAGTGCAAAGTTCCAAGTTTGCCGTGGTGATGTTAAACCAGTGTTGCACCCCGACTGACGTCACCTCTCCCTCATTTAAATTAGCAGGGCGATGGATGTTACCAGCAGTGCTGCTGGGCCTGGGAAAATGGAAGACGCTGGGACACCCGCCACCAGCTGGTGAAAGATCGGCAGCCGCCTGCTTAACGCAACATTCGGCAGGTAACGGCTGGCATTAAGCCCCCAAAGTTTTAGAATGTCCCAACAGATACTCCGGTGGAATCAAGATCCATAATGGCTTCTCAGTTGCGGCAAAACAAAGCTCCCCCCAAGCTCAGAAGCACACGCACTCCTTGCCCTCATCAACAACAGCTCGGCATTTTTCCATTTCTCACAGCAACCATCCTTAAGATCTGACCTTGACAATTAGTGCTAAACCCGAGGCAGTTTTAGTGCAGTGAAAATGGACTGAAACCATCTAATTCGCTCCGTATTAGACGCTCACATCCGACAGGTAGATGTGGGCTTCGAAGGCTGCATTGCCAGGGGTCAGGGGTCATAAGAACATAAGAAATAGGAGCAGGAGTCAGCCATTTGGCCCCTCGAGCCTGCTCCGCCATTCAATAAGATCATGGCTGATCCAAACTTGGCCTCAACTCCACCTCCCTGCCCGCACCCCATAACCCTTGACTCCCTTATCGTTCAAAAATCTGTCTATCTCCACCTTAAATATATTTAATGACCCAGCCTCCACAGCTCTCTGGGGCAGAGAATTGCAAAGATTCATGACCCTCTGAGAGAAGAAGGGATGTTTGTGGCACGAGGATCGCAGATGGATCACCTGCTGTACAGTAGCCAGCATCAGCCCTCAGTCATCTTTTCAACAATGCTGTTTCTGAGCAGCTCAAATGCTCCAACTTTCCCGACAGTATGCCACAATAGTATTACTGAACAAAATTGCAGCAAACTTGCAGTTTGCTCACATCAGTAATTTCGTGCTCTTCGGACAGAAGTGGCTGATGGCAAAACAACTTTAAAATAAAGGCAACTCCTTTGAGATCTTTCATGGTGAATCTAATTCTTATTCTGGTAAGAAATGTTTCTTCATCAGTGCAACTACAGACTGTTCAACTGAGCGTGATGAATATGTGTCTCTGCATTTGTAACAGCTGGCAATATATCTGGTACAAAGTGAAAGAGGAATTAACATTAAAAAGAAAGAAAGACTTGGATTTATATAGCACCTTTCACGACCATCAGGTGTCTCAAAGCGCTTTACAGCCATTGAAGTACTTTTGGAGTGTAGTCACTGTTGAAATGTAGGAAACACGGCAGCTAATTTGCCACAAGCAAGCTCCCATAAACAGCAATGTGATAATGACCAGATAATCTGTTTTTTTGTTTTGTTGATTGGGGGATAAATATTGTCCAGGACACCGGGGATAACTCCCTTGCTCTTACATAGAAACATAGAAACATAGAAAATAGGTGCAGGAGTAGGCCATTCGGCATTTGAGCCTGCACCACCATTCAATAAGATCATGGCTGATCATTCACCTCAGTACCCCTTTCCTGCTTTCTCTCCATACCCCTTGATCCCTTTAGCCATAAGGGCCATACCTAACTCCCTCTTGAATATATCCAATGAACTGGCATCAACAACTCTCTGCGGTAGGGAATTCCACAGGTTAACAACTCCTGAGTGAAGAAGTTTCTCCTCATCTCAGTCGTAAATGGCTTACCCCTTATCCTTAGACTGTGTCTCCTGGTTCTGTACTTCCCCAACATCGGGGACATTCAACCAGCATCTAACCTGTCCAGTCCCGTCAGAATTTTATATGTTTCTAAGAGATCCCCTCTCATCCTTCTAAACTCCAGTGAATACAGGCGCAGTTGATCCAGTCTCTCCTCATATGTCAGTCCAGCCATCCCGGGAATCAGTCTGGTGAAACTTCGCAGCACTCCCTCAATAGCAAGAACTTCTTCCTCAGATTAGGAGACCAAAACTGAACACAATATTCCAGGTGAGGCCTCACCAAGGCCCTGTATAACTGCAGTAAGACCTCCCTGCTCCTATACTCAAATCACCTAGCTATGAAGGCCAACATACCATTTGCCTTCTTCACTGCCTGCTGTATGTGCATGCCAACTTTCAATGACTGATGTACCATGACACTCAGGTCTCGTTGCACCTCCCCTTTTCCTAATCTGCCGCCATTCAGATAACATTCGGCCTTCGTGGTTTTGCCACCAAAGTGGATAACCTCACATTTATCCACATTATGCTGCATCTGCCATGCATTTGCCCACTCACCTAACCTGTCCAAGTCACCCTGCAGCCTCTTAGCGTCCTCCCCACAGCTCACACCGCCACCCAGCTTAGTGTCATTCGCAAACTTGGAGATATTACACTCAATTCCTTCATCCAAATCATTCATGTATATTGTAAAGAGCTGGTGTCCCAGCACTGAGCCCTGCGGCACCCCCCTAGTCACTGCCTGCCATTCTGAAAAGGACCCATTTATCTTGACTATCTGCTTCCTGTCTGCTAACCAGTTCTCTATCCACGTTAGTACATTGCCCCCAATACCATGTGGTTTGATTTTGCATACTAATCTCTCATGTGGGACATTGTCAAAAGCCTTTTGAAAGTCCAAATACACCACATCCACTGGTTCTCCCTTGTCCACTCCACTAGTTACATCCTCAAAAAATTCTAGAAGATTTGTCAAGCATGATTTCCCTTCCATAAATCCATGCTGACTTGGACCGATCCTGTCACTGCTTTCCAAATGTGCTGCTATTTCATCTTTAATAATTGATTCCAACATTTTCCCCACCACTGATGTCAGGCTAACCGGTCTATAATTACCCGTTTTCTTTCTCCCTCCTTTTTTAAAAAGTGGGGTTACTTTAGCTACGCTCCAGTCCATAGGAACTGATCCAGAGTCGATAGAATGTTGGAAAATGATCTCCAATGCATCCACTATTTCTAGGGTCACTTCCTCAAGTACTCTGGGATGCAGACCATCAGGCCCCGGGAATTTATCGGCCTTCAATCCCGTCAATTTCCCTAACACAATTTCACACCTAATAAGGATTTCCTTCAGTTCCTCTTTCTCACTAGACCCTCGGTCCCCTAGTATTTCCGGAAGGTTATATTTGTCTTCCTTCGTGAAGACGGAATCAAAGTATTTGTTCAATTGGTCTGCCATTTCTTTGTTCCCCATTATAAATTCACCTGAATCTGACTGCAAGGGACCTACATTTGTCTTCACTAATCTTTTTCTCTTCACATATCTATAGAAGCTTTTGCAGTCAGCTTTTATGTTCCCAGCAAGCTTCTTCTCATACTCTATTTCTTCCCTCCTTATTAGATCCTTTGTCCTCCTCTGCTGAATTCTAAATTTCTCCCAGTCCTCAGGTTTGCTGCTTTTTCTGGCCAATTTATATGCCTCTTTCTTGGATCTAACACTATCCTTAATTTTCCTTGTTAGCCACCTCCCCCAGAACCAGTTCCAATGTCCCAGGAATTTGAATCCCTCCCTTCTGCATCACTTCTGAAGCCACATATTCATCTGAGCTATCCTCCTATTCCTACTCTGACTAGCTTGTGGCACTGATAGCAATCCTGAGATTACTACCTTTGAGGCCCTACTTTTTAATTTAGCTCCTAGCTTCCTAAATTCGTCTTGTAGGACCTCATCCCGTTTTTTACCTATATCATTGGTACCTATATGCACCACGACAACTGGCCCTCCCCCTTCAAAATGTCCTGCAGCCATTCCGAGACATCCTTGACCCTTGCACCAGGGAGGCAACGTACCATCCTGGAGTCTCGATTGCGGCCGAAGAAACGCCTATCTATTCCCCTTACAATAGAATCCCCTACCACTATTGTCATGTTTGTAACCTCACATAACTGTAACCTTTATGTAACAACACTGTACACTGTATACACCTGAGAAATGCACACATTGACCACAGGGGTGAACTTGTGGGAGATACTCCTCACCTGGTCATCCAGGTATATAAAGAGGGGTCCCACGCAGGGTCATCACTTCTTGGTCCTGTGAATAAAGGTACAGGTCAAAGAGTGATCTTGTCTCCAGTATGTGCCTCGTGTTGATTTGCTGTAGTATGTAAGGATACAACATTTGGCGACGAGAAACGGGAATCAACGACTCAAGAGAATGGCCACCGGTAGCACGGAGGAATGGTACTTTGTTGGTGAGGACTGGGATGATTTCGTTGAGAGGCTCCAGCAGAGTTTTGTCACGAAGGACTGGCTGGGAGCGGCAGTGGCTGACAAGTGAAGGGCGCATCTACTGACCAGCTGTGGACCTAAGACGTACGCGCTGATGAAAGACATGCTCGCACCCGAGAAGCCAGCAGACAAGACCTTCGAGGAGCTCAGCAAACTGATCGGTGAGCACCTCAAACCGGCGAGTAGTATACACATGGCCCAACACCGATTCTATACGCACCGATGTCAAGAAGGGCAGAGCATACCGGACTTCGTTGCGGACCTTCGGCGCTTGGCCAGCCTCTGTAAGTTCACAGACGCCTGCAGGTCGGAGATGATACGGGATTTCTTCATTGAGGGCATTGGCATGCCTGGATTTTTAGGAAGCTAATTGAGACCATGGACTTGATCTTGGAAGCAGTGGCGTTGATGGCTCAAACCTTCATGACGGGGGAGGAGGAAACCAAGATCATATACGCGCGCAACTCTGCTCCAAACGTGACGATGGAGCAGGGAGTTAACATGGTAAATGCGACTCAGAACCCCGCAGGCATGCAAGGGCAATTCGACACCAACCAGGCAGTAACAGACTCTAGGGTGGGTCCGCAACAGAGACAATGGCAGGTTAAACGGCCATTTACACCATCACAAGGGACAATACATCCCGGGATGGGACCATTGACACCACAAACAGAGTGCTCAAGAGTAATCAAAGAGACAATCAGAGAGGAATGCCTAGTAACAGCTCTTTTGTTCACAACAATCTCAGCTCATGCTGGAGGTGCGGGGGCAAACATGCTGCGAAGACCTGCCGGTTTCAACAATTCATCTGCAGAAATTGTAACTTGAGTGGACATTTAGCCAGCATGTGGAGGAAGCCCGCAGCGAGGCTGGTTTACGAAGTGGATGAACCACAAGAGGGGTCTGCAAGGCAGGGGTATGCCTGGGACACAGCAATGGACACTAAAGTTCAGCGGGTCCAGGTGGCAAACATCCATAGCTCATACACAAAAACGCCACCTATGATGATGAGAATACTGTTAAACAGCATCCCGGTATGCATGGAGCTGGACACAGGAGCCAGCCAGTCACTTATGAGTGTCCAACAATTCGAGAAACTGTGGCCACTCAGAGCTAGCAGACCCAAACTAGAACGCATTGACACGCAATTACGGATGTACACCAAAGAGATCATCCCAGTGCTAGGCAGTGCAATGTTGGTGGTCACACATAATGGATCTCAGAACCGGCTGCCACTCTGGATTGTCCTGGGAAATGGTCCCGCACTTTTGGGGAGGAGCTGGCTAAGAGATGAACTGGAAATGGGGGGATGTGCACGCCATTTCATCTTTGGAGCGAAGTTCATGCTCACAGGTCCTACAAAAGTTCGAGTGATTATTTCAACCTGGCGTCGGGATTTTCACAGGCACCAAAGTAAGGATACGCATCACCCCGGACGCCACACCAGTGCACCGCAAAGCCAGAGCTGTGCCATATGTGATGTGGGAGAAAATTGAGAGTGAGTTGGACAGGTTGCTAAGAGAGGGCATAATTTCGCCCGTTGAATTCAGCGACTGGGCAAGCCCCATCGTCCATGTTCTAAAAACGGATGGCTCGGTCAGGATCTGTGGCACCTACAAGGCCACCGTCAACTGAGTGTCCCTTCAAGACCAATACCCGCTTCCGAGAGCGGAGGATCTTTTTGCAACGCTGGCAGGCGGCAAGCTGTTCACCAAGTTGGACCTCACTTCGGCCTCCAGGACCCAGGAACTGGCCAAAGAATCCAAGCTACTGACCACCATCACCACGCACAAGTGGCTGTTTGTCTACAACAGGTGTCCGTTTGGTATTCGTTCAACAGCCGCTATCTTTCAGGGAAACATGGAAAGCCTGCTCAAATCCATCCCCGGAACAATTGTATTTCAGGACAACATCCTTATCACAGGTCGAGACACCGAGGAACACCTCCACAATCTGGAGGAGGTGCTACGGCGACTGGACCGGGTAGGCCTGCGACTAAAGAAGTGCAAGTGTGTGTTTTTGGCCCCAGAGGTTGAGTTTTTGGGCAGGAGGGTTGCCGCAGGCGGCATCCGGCCCATCGAATCCAAAATGGAGGTGATCCATCGCGCGCCCAGGCCCGGCAACACATCAGAGTTGCGTTTATTTCTAGGGCTATTGAACTATTTCGGGAACTTTCTACCGAACTTAAGTACATTGCTAGAGCAGCTAGACGTGCTCCTGCGTAAGGGTTGCGATTGGTTTTGGGGGGACTGTCAGGAACGGGCTTTCAATCGGGCGCGGAACCTTATTTGTTCTAATTAGTTATTGACCCTGTACGACCCCTGTAAGAAATTGGTTTTGACATGCGATGCATCATCCTATGGGGTTGGGTGCGTGTTGCAGCAGAGTAATGATGAATGCCAACTCCAACCTGTGGCTTATGTCTCCAGGTCGCTCTCCCAAGCAGAAAGGGGATATGGGATGGTTGAAAAGGAAGCACTCGCATGTGTCTACGGGGTGAAAAAGATGCACCAGTACCTTTTTGGTAGAAGGTTCGAGTTAGAAACGGACCACAAGCCATTAACATCCCTGTTGTCCGACAGCAAAGCTGTCAATGCTAATGCGTCATCTCGCATACAGCGATGGGCTCTCACACTGGCTGCGTAAGACTACACCATATGGCACCGGCCAGGCACCAAAAATTGCGCTGACGCGCTCAGCAGACTTCCACTGGCCACCACTGAGGGGGCAGCGGAGCAAAGCACTGAGGTGGTCATGGTTGTCGATGCCTTTGATAGCGCAGGCTCCCCCATCACAGCCCACCAGATGAAAACCTGGACAAACAGAGATCCCCTCTATCACTGGTTAAGAAATGTGTCCTGACTGGGGATTGGGCGCCCACATACGGAGCATGCCTTGAAGAGGTCAGACCGTTTCACAGATGGATGGATGAACTCTCCATCCAAGCCGACTGCCTACTATGGGGCAGCCGGGTAGTCATGCTCCAGAGGGGTAGGGAAGCATTCATCAGGGAACTCTACAGCGAGCACCCAGGCATCGTGCTTATGAAGGCCATTGCCGGATCACATGTATGGTGGCCGGGAATTGATGCAGACCTGGAACACTGTGTTCGCAGGTGCACGACGTGTGCCTAGCTGGGAAATGCCCCCAGGGAGGCCCCACTCAGCCCGTGGCCCTGGCCCACCAAGCCATGGTCACGTATTCACGTAGACTACGCGGGCCCGTTCATGGGAAAAATGTTCCTCATTTTTGTTGATGCATACTCGAAATGGATCGAGTGCATCATATTGAATTTGTGCACGGCATCCACCACAGTGGAGAGTCTGCGCGCGGTCTTTGCGACCCATGGCTTGCTGGACATTCTGGTTAGCGACAACGGCCCGTGTTTCACTAGCTATGAATTCCGGGAGTTCATGTCGGGTAATGGCATCAAACATGTCAGGACAGCACCGTTCAAGCCGGCTTCCAATGGCCAGGTGGAACATGCGGTCCAAATCATAAAGCAAAGCATGCTCCGGATTCAAGGACCCTTCCTTCAATACCATCTATCGCGCCTCCTGCTGGCCTACAGGTCCCAACCGCACTCGCTCACGGGAGTCCCGCCAGCGGAACTACTCATGAAACGTACACTAAAAACTCGTCTGTCCCTCATTCATCCAGTCTTGTCAGACATTGTTGAGGGCAAGCACCAGTCCCAAAATGAGTGCCACGACCGTAACTCAAAGGGGAGATGTATAGAAATCGATGACCTTGTATTTGTTCTTAATCACGCTGTGGGGCCCAAGTGGCTTGAGGGTACTGTAATTGGTAAAGAGGGGAATAGGGTCATAGTGGTCAGACTCAACAATGGGCAGATATGCCGCAAGCATCTGGACCAAGTAAAAAAAAGGTTCAGCATGGACACTGAGGAACCTGAGGAAAATCATGAGATGCTGCCCACACCACTGCCAGTTGTAAGGGGTTCTCTGGGAGTGTTGTTGTGCCTTGGGTGTCTCTCTCTGGGCTTCTGCCCTCACAGCTTATGCCTGGCCTGTGGGGTACCCTGAGTGCTGCAAGAGCATCCCTGGAGAGACTGTGTCCACAGCTTATGAAGGGGGTTTTGAGACTCGTGCGTCCCCACAGCTTATGCCTAGACTGTGAGGCACCTGTGAGTGTAAAACGCTCCTAACCCCTTCTTCCCTAGCCTGTGACACACAGTTGAGCATTTTCGATCTCTCTGGGCTTCTGCCCTCACAGCTTATGCCTGGCCTGTGAGGTACCCTGAGTGCTGCAAGAGCACCCCTGGAGAGACTGTGTCCACAGCTTATGAAGGGGGTTTTGAGACTCGTGCGTCCCCACAGCTTATGCCTAGCCTGTGAGGCACCTGTGAGTGTCAAACACTCCTAACCCCTTCTTCCCTAGCCTGTGACACACAGTTGAGCGTTTTCGAGGCGCTCCTAGCTTCCCTTACACTGTTCTGACATAAGACTCACGATCAGGAGATGTAATACAGTAGAACTGAGAGAAGGTGATTCCAAGAGGAACTTAGGCTTCCAATTTATTTGACAAGGTGTATCTCAACAAACAGCAATACACCAACAAAACAATCCCCCTAAATCCCACTAAACGGACACAACGAAAATTTTTACACAAGTTTAGCAGTACAATGCCCAACTTCCCACCTTTCCTGGCCTAACTGAGTTGGGAGTTCTGGGGACCAGAGGTTATATTCAATACTGTGCCTTTTGCAGTCTGGTGGTTTGTTTCTTCTATCTTCGGTGTCTTCGGACACTGGTTTTCCTTCAGTGTCGAGAGGCTTGCTGGTTGTTGGATCACGAGAGCAGAACACACAGACACTGGGTCAGAAACCCCTTTTTATAGCCAGATTATCCAGTCCGCCTCTCATGCTGAAATCGATCCTTCCCATTGGTGGGCCTTGTGATTTTGAAAAATGCAGCAGTTTTAGATTATTGCGGGTTTTTTTCCACTGATGTTAACCTACTCAACGTTTAAGTAGGGGTTTATTGCGTTGGCCTCCTGTAGCCATTGTGTAGGCCCTTGGGTTGTTTTGGGTTCCCTAGTTTTCTGAAGGTCTGCATAATTTCCCTCTATAGTGTAAACATGGGGAAGACAATAGCCTGATAATGGCAATGAGTCAGTCCCACAGTTTTCGAGCAAGTGCTCTCCCATTGGCTTGAAAGCCCCATGCTTCGGGCTGACTCTGTCCCACCATTGGCCCTCCGGTGTCCTCCCCCGTCCAATCACTGCTCTGCCAAGGTCAAACCGTCTCGATTTCAATTCACATTGCAACACAGGCAGATCCCACAGCCCTTTTCCTTCTGGGTAAAATGAGGGGGTTTTCATCCTCCCCTACAATTCCAACATTTTCCCCACTACTGATGTCAAGCTAACCGGTCTATTATTCCCTGTTTTCTCTCTCCCTCCTTTTTTAAAAAGTGGTGTTACATTAGCTACCCTCCAGTCCATAGTTTTTTCCCTACCTACTCTATCAAAACCCTTCACAATTTTGAAAACCTCTGTTAAATCTACCCTTCTCTGCAGGAAGATGGGATTAAGTAGGTAGCTCCCATTGAAGAGCTTGCACCAACACGGGAGCAGTGAGCCGAATGGACTCCTTCTGACTTGTAATTTCCATATTTCAATCGTGATAGGGCAGATTGGATATCGGCTTTGAAATGCGCAGACATGAAGGGCTGAATGGATATTTCTCATTCCAGGCTTTCATGCATTCCATGTTCTTTCAAACTCGAGTGTCAGCTGTGGCTCAGTTTCCACTCTCCACTCTTAGTCAGAAGGTTGCGGGTTCAAATCCTACTCCAGGACTTGAGCACAAAAAATCCAGGCTGACACTCCAGTGTGGTGCTGATGGGGTGCTGCACTTTCAGAGGTGCCGTCTTTCAGATAAGATGTTAAAATGAGGCCCGGTCTGCCCTCTCAAGTGGACGTAAAAGATCCCATGGCAATACTACGAAAAAGAGCAGAGGAGTTATACCCTGGTGTCCTGGCCAATATTTATTCCTCAATCAACATCACTAAAACAGATTATCTGGTCATTATTACATTGTTGTTTGTGGGAGCTTGCTGTGCCACGTTTCCCACATTACAACAGTGACTACACTCCAAAAGTACTTCACTGGCTGTAAAGCTATTTGAGACTTCAGCTGGTCATGAAAGAAGCTATATAAATGCAGATCTTTCTTTTTCAAAGAGGACTTGATGTTGGGCCTTGGCCCTCATTGTAATGGAGCCTGCGCGGCATCAGAGCGGCTGGCGGGGAGCAGTGCAAGATCAGGCTGCAGCCAGCGTCGCAGCAAGCCTCAGGTATATGGATCCGGGGGGTGGTGGGGCAGGTCCGGGATTGGGGATAGGGCAGGGGGCAGGTCCCAGAATTACAGGATTGGCGGGCCAGGGATAGCGGGTCTGGGAGTTGCGAGCTCGTGGATCGGGGTCAGGGATCACAGGGCCGTGGATCAGAGAGCCAGGGATTGAGAGGGTATCAGGGCTAGGAGATCGGGGCATGATCGGGAGTCACGGCCGGAATATCAGGGGGATCAGCGGTCTGGGAATTTTTGGGTCAGGGATCATGGGGCTGAGCATTGGGGAGGGGGTCATAGGAGGGAAATCAAGGGTTGGAGGCCAGGAAATCGGGGGTGGGGGTGTTGGGTACCAGCACCAGGTGTGGCAGCGATGTGGTGGGGGGGGGGGGGCTTGGTCAGGGTCAGGAGATCAGTGGCGGCAGAGTGGGGGTGTGGGGGGGGGGGGAGAATCAGGGCCAGGAGGTCTGGGTGGGGGTGATGGGGCCAGGTTTGGTGACGATGTGGGAGCGGGGGAGTTTCTGGGGGTCAGGGGCAGGAGGTGGGGGTGGGGGTGATGGGGCCAGGTTTAGTGACGATGTGGGAGCGGGGGGGGGGGGGGAGGTTGCTAGGGGTCAGGACCAGGAGGTCGGGGTGGGGGTGATGGGGCCAGGTTTGGTGACGATGTGGGAGCGGGGGAGTTTCTGGGGGTCAGGGGCAGGAGGTGGGGGTGGGGGTGATGGGGCCAGGTTTAGTGACGATGTGGGAGCGGGGGAGGAGGGGAGGTTGCTAGGGGTCAGGACCAGGAGGTCAGGGTGGGGGTGATGGGGCCAGGTTTGGTGACGATGTGGGAGCGGTGGGGGAGGGGTTGCTCGGGGTCAGGGGCAGGAGGTTGTGGGGGTGGGGAGTGGGGTCAGATTTGGCGGCGATGTTGGTTTGCGGGGGGGTGCGAAGGGGTTGGGGCCGGGTGCAGTGGCGATGTTTGGGTGGGGGCGGGGTTAGGAAGTGGTCCTTTAATGTGGGGTTGGGTGTAACCCTGCTCCTCCCAGCTCCACGTTCAGCTAAGATACTTACCTGCTTTGCTTGGTCTAGCAGGCGATCCCTTGGCCTGGATTCCTGCAGTAGTCATTTAACAAATCTGCCATTTTCTTATAAGCCCTTGTAGTCTCGTCTGCATTCGCCTTCAATGGGCCCACGTTCCCCTGTACCTCTCTCTTCCTATTAATATACCGATGAAAGCTTTTGCTGTTTGCTTTGAGCTCCATTGCTTTTGACAAAATGACAGGGAATGTGTGTATTGCTGCAAAGTTGCTGTTCTATATAGGCTTAGTGGCAGCATTCCTGCCTCATGATTGTGGAACAAGTATAGAGCAGTGTAAATCTTCCTGAACTTTGTTACAATATTACCGCACACAGAAACTGAGGGCAAGTTCCGCCTGTGAACAAATTGCAATCACGTAACGGGAAGCTTCGTCTTGGCTATTAAAAAGCTGATTGAATTTATTCCCAGAGGGGTTTGTTGTTGTCAATGGTGCTCCCAGGGGAGCGGATCATGGGGAATGGATGGAAAATCTCAGCCTGCGTAGCCCCTCCTGCCCCGATTTCCCGACACGTGCTCCCTGTGAGTGTCACCACACTGTGATATGTGCGCACTAGGCTTGTGCAGCAGAGCTGGTCTCCAGTCGTCTTGGATAACCCTTGCCACTGGACCAAGACCTAGCTCTGTCAAGCCTGTATGGTGGCTGGTGTGCAATGGTCACCACACGTTAAAAAAAAATCCACGCTAAGGAATTTTCCACCCTTCAAGATGTAGTTCGGGATCCAGAATATTAGGTCCTTCATTGAAACACCTGTGAACTCATCCTTCTTTTGGCGTGGGAGCAAGTCATCCTCATTTCGAGGGATTGCCTATGATGATGATCCGGGAGGGCAAGATTGCAGATTCCCTCACTGACAAGTACTGAAAGCTCGTGACAACGTTCTCTTTGCCCACGCAGAACTCACAGCGTAATTAAAATATTATTTTTTCAATCACAATTCTCCATTTATTGAATTCAATTAAAGGCGTTTTTTTACCCCGTTGACTATCTTTGGATAATAATACAGAATTGCCACTCGTGTTTCAACACCGACTGCTCGCAAGGGCATAAAGTTCGGGTGCGACTCACAACTGCCTCTGATGAACACGCCGATTTGTCCATCTCCTTCCCACACAGTGTCACCGGGTCGTGCAATCCAGAAGACACTCAAACAATGTGGCGGTTGAATGTGCAGCTGTTCACTTCTGGCCTTCCCAAACCATCAGCTCTCCCAGCTGCTGAATCGTGTCACTCGCTTACACGACAGCAAAGTCTGTGTAACATTGGATTTCAGATACTCGGCAGCTGTCCCTGCAATGAATAGGGTTTTCAGCACAGTTATTATATGGGAATACTGCACGGGAAATATTGCAGCCTAGCTGCCCGTGTCAGCATTTTAGATTTTATGTTACGTTCTTTGGCAGCATATCAGTGCTTGAGTACAAAACCAGCATTGTACCCACATGGACTTACGTCACTTATGCGGGTTAACAAAAAGATTGGAGCTGCATGTGTCTTTAAAAATGTTGGAGGTGTATGTGTCTTTAAGAATGTTGTGGTGTGTGTGTCTTTAAGAATGTTGGCAGTATGTGTGGCTTTAAGAATGTTGTGGTGTGTCTTTAAGAATATTGGAGGTGTGTCTTTAAGAATGTTGGGTGTGTGTGTGTGCCTTTAAGAATGTTGGAGGTGTGAGTGGCTTTAAGAATGTTGGAGGTGTGTGTGGCTTTAAGAATGTTGGAGGTGTGTATGTGCCTTTAAGAATGTTGGAGATGTGTCTTTAAGAATGTTAGGGGTGTGTGCATGCCTTTAAGAATGTTGGAGGTGTGAGTGGCTTTAAGAATGTTGGAGGTGTGCGTGTGCCTCGAAGAATGTTGGAGGTGTGTGTGCTTTTAAGAACACTTGGCCTGTTTCAGTGCTATAAATTCTATGTAATTTTATTTAAGTCCGCCTTTAAAAAGCTTGGAGACATGCATGTGAAAATCACATTGTCCAGTTCAAATCACAAGGGGTTCCCCGTTCTTACACCTCTGATTCACGATATCTTATAGTTAGATATTGGGCAGTGCAGGCACACTCCTGAACAATGGTTATGTTACTGGACCATCAATCCTGAGATCGGCACTAATAATCTGGAGAACATGAGTTTAAATCACACTGGCAGTTTATGAATTTGAATTCAGTTAATAAACAATATCTGGGAATAAAAAGCTAGTAATCAGTAAAAGTGGCCCGAAGATGTCGGATTGTTGTAAAACCGCGATTGGTTCACTAATGTCTCTTAGGGAAGGAGATCGGCCGCCGATACCCATTCTGGCCTACATGTGACTCCAATGTGTTTGACTCTGAACTGCTCTCTGAAGCGGCCCAGCAAGCTACTCCGTTTTATCAAAGGTTGATTCAGGAAGAAGGCCCAGCACCGTCGAAGAGGCGGGAGTGCGAGCAGCGGGAGTCCGGGGATGTCGGAGCGGCCTTTAAAGGCCCAGCATTCGTCGAGGAGGCTAGCCGGTGCAGCAGGGAGAGACGGCAAAAAAGTAGTAGAAAGGAATTGAAAGGTGACGTCACAGCCAAGAGGGTAAGTGATTGGCTGGTGATTGTTGAGTAGTTTTTCTTTTTTCTTTTTCTTTTCTTTATCAGTAAGTAACCTTTTAGCATTGTTGTTGCCAAACTAAGTTAATCTAAGGGTTAAGTCATGGCAGGAGAGCTCGGACACGTGTTATGCTCCTCCTGTAATATGTGGAAAGTCAGGGACGCTTCCAGTGTCGCTGATGACTACATGTGCGGGAAGTGCATCCGTCTGCAGCTCCTGACAGACCGCATTGTGGCACTGGAGCTGCGGGTGAATTTACTCTGGGGCATACACGATGCTGAGGATGACGTGAATAGCACGTTTAGTGAGTTGGTCTTACCGCAGGTACACAACCAGATTGGGAATGGGTGACCAACAGGAAGAGCAGTGGAAGGAAGGTAGTGCAGGGGTCCCCTGCGGTCATCCCCCTGCAAAACAGATACACATCTTTGGGTACTGTTGAGGGGGATGACTCATCAGGGGGGAGCAGCAGCCAAGTCCATGGCACCGTGGGTGATTTTGCTGCACAGGAGGGCAGGAAAAAGAGTGGGAGAGCTATAGTGATAGGGGATTCTATTGTAAGAGGAATAGATAGATGTTTCTACGGCCGCAACCGAGACTCCAGGATAGTATGTTGCCTCCCCGGTGCAAGGGTCAAGGATGTCTCGGAGCGGCTGAAGGACATTTTGAAGAGGGAGGGTGAACAGCCAGTTGTCGTGGTGCATATCGGTACCAACGATATAGGTAAAAAACGGGATGAGGTCCTACAAGATGAATTTAGGGAGCGAGGAGCTAAATAAAAGTAGGACCTCAAAAGTAGTAATCTCAGGATTGCTACCAGTGCCACGTGCTAGTCAAAGTAGGAATCGCAGGATAGCTCAGATGAATACATGGCTTGAGGAGTGGTGCAGAAGGGAGGGATTCAAATTTCTGGGACACTGGAACCAGTTCTGGAGGAGGTGGGACCAGTACAAACCGGATGGTCTGCACCTGGGCAGGACTGGAACCAATGTCCAAGGGGGAGTGTTTGCTCGTGCTGTTGGGGAGGGGCTAAACTAATCTGGCAGGGGGATGGGAACCTATGCAGGGAGACAGAGGGAAGTAGAATGGGGGCAGAAGCAAAAGATAGAAAGAAGAAAAGTAAAAGTGGAGGGCAGAGAAACCCAAGGCAAAAAGCAAAAAGGGCCACATTACAGCAAAATCCTAAAGGGGCAAAGGGTGTTAAAAAGACAAGCCTGAAGGCTCTGTGCCTCAATGCGAGGAGTATTCGGAATAAGGTGGACGAATTAACTGCGCAGATAGCAGTTAACGGATATGATGTAATTGGCATCACGGAGACATGGCTCCAGGGTGACCAAGGCTGGGAACTCAACATCCAGTGGTATTCAACATTTAGGAAGGATAGACAGAAAGGAAAAGGAGGTGGGGTGGCGTTGTTGGTTAAAGAGAAAATTAAGGCAATAGTAAGGAAGGACATTAGCTTGGATGATGTGGAATCGATAATGGTGGAGCTACGGAATACCAAAGGGCAGAAAACGCTAGTGGGAGTTGTGTACAGACCACCAAACAGTAGTAGTGAGGATGGGGACAGCATCAAACAAGAAATTAGGGATGCGTGCAATAAAAGTACAGCAGTTATCATGGGCGACTTTAATCTACATATTGACTAGGCTAACTAAATTGGTAGCAGTGAGGTGGAGGAGGATTTCCTGGAGTGTATTAGGGATGGTTTTCTAGACTAATATGTCGAGGAACCGACTAGAGGGCTGGCCATCCTAGACTGGGTGATGTGTAATGAGAAAGGACTAATTAGCAATCTTGTTGTGCGAGGCCCCTTGGGGAAGAGTGATCATAATATGGTAGAATTCTTTATTAAGGTGGAGAGTGACACAGTTAATTCAGAGACGAGGGTCCTGAACTTAAGGAAAGGTAACTTCGATGGTATGAGGCGTGAATTGGCTAGAATAGACTGGCGAGTGTCATTTAAAGGGTTGACAGTGGATAGGCAATGGCAAACATTTAAAGATCACATGGATGAACTTCAACAATTGTACATCCCTTTCTGGAGTAAAAATAAAATGGGGAAGATGGCTCAACTAAGGCTAACAAGGGAAATTAAGGATCGTGTTAAATCCAAGGAAGAGGCATATACATTGGCCAGAAAAAGCAGCAAAACTGAGAACTGGGAGAATTTTGTAATACAGCAGAGGAGGACAAAGGGTTTAATTAGGAGGGGGAAAATAGAGTACGAGAGGAAGCTTGATGGGAACATAAAAACTGACTGCAAAAGCTTCTATAGATATGTGAAGAGAAAAAGATTAGTGAAAACAAACGTAGGTCCCTTGCAGTCAGATTCAGGTGAATTTATAATGGGGAACAAAGAAATGGCGGAACAGTTAAACAAATACTTTGGTTCTGTTTTCACGAAGGAAGACACAAATAACCTTCCGGAAATACTAGGGGACCGAGGGTCTAGTGAGAAGGAGGAACTGAAGGATATCCTTATAAAGCGGGAAATTGTGTTAGGGAAATTGATGGGATTCAAGGTCGATAAATCCCTGGGGCCTGATAGTCTGCATTCCAAAGTACTTAAGGAAGTGGCCCTAGAAATAGTGGATGCATTGGTGATCATTTTCCAACAGTCTATCGACTCTGGATCAGTTCCTATGGATTGGAGGGTAGCTAATATAACACCACTGCTTACAAAGGGAGGGAGAGAGAAAGCGGGTAATTACATACCGGTTAGCCTGGCATCAGTAGTGGGGAAAATGTTGGAACCAATTATTAAAGATGAAATAGCAGCGCATTTGGAAAGCAGTGACAGGAGTGGTCCAAGTCAGCATGGGTTTATGAAAGGGAAATCATGTTTGACAAATCTTCTGGAATTTTTTGAGGATGTAACTAGTAGAGTGGACAAGGGAGAACCAGTGGATGTGGTGTATTTGGACTTTCAAAAGGCTTTTGACAAGGTCCCACACAAGAGATTCGTGTGCAAAATCAAACCACATGGTATTGGGGGCAATGTACTGATGTGGATAGAGAACTGGTTGGCAGACAGGAAGCAGAGAGTCAGGATAAACGGGTCCTTTTCAGAATGGCAGGCAATGACTAGTGGAGTGCCGCAGGGCTCAGTGCTGGGATCCCAGCTCTTTACAATATACATTAATGATTTAGATGAAGGAATTGAGTGAAATATCTCCAAGTTTGCAGATGACACTAAACTGGATGGCGGTGTGAGCTGTGAGGAGGACGCTAAAAGGCTGCAGGGTGACTTGGACAGGTTAGGTGAGTGGGCAAATGCATGACACATGCAGTATAATGTGGATAAATGTGAAGTTATCCACTTTGGGGGCAAAAACACAAAGGCAGAATATTATCTGAATGGCAGCAGTTTAGGAAAGGAGAGGTGCAACGAGACCTGGGTGTCATGGTTCATCAGTCATTGAAAGTTGGCATGCAGGTACAGCAGGCAGTGAAGTAGGCAAATAGTATTTTGGCCTTCATAGCTAGGGGATTTGAGTATAGGAGCAGGGAGGTCTTACTGCAGTTGTACAGGGCCTTGGTGAGGCCTCACCTGGAATATTGTGTTCAGTTTTGGTCTCCTAATCTGAGGAAGGACGTTTTTGCTATTGAGGGAGTGCAGCGAAGGTTCACCAGACTGATTCCTGGGATGGCAGGACTGACATATGAGGAGGGACTGGATCAACTGGGCCTTTATACACTGGAGTTTAGAAGGATGAGAGGGGATCTCATGGAAACTTGTAAGATTCTAACGGGACTGGACACGTTAAATGCGGGAAGAATGTTCCCGATGATGGGGAAGTCCAGAATCAGGGGACACAATCTTAGGATAAGGGGTAGGCCATTTAGGACTGAGATGAGGAGAAACTTCTTCACTCAGACAGTTGTTAACCTGTGGAATTCCCTACCGCAGAGAGTTGTTGATGCCAGTTCATTGGATATAATCAAGAGGGAGTTAGATATGGCCCTTACGGCTAAAGGGATCAAGGGGTATGGAGATAAAGCAGGAAAGAGGTACTGAGGGAATGATCAGCCATGATCTTACTGAATGGTGGTGCAGGCTCGAAGGGCCAAATGGCCTATTCCTGCACCTATTTTCTATGTTTCTGTGTTTCTATCTGATGGCAACTAGGAATGACTAATAAATGTCGACCTTGCCAGCGCTGCCCACACTCTGAGAATGAGAAAAAAGATAAAACACTCAGACCATTTCTAACAGTGACCAGCCCCACCGTAAAGGAAAGAAAGAATTGCATTTATGTAACACCTTTCACAACCACCGTATGTCTCAAAGCACTTTACAGCCAATGAAGTACTGATGAAGTGTCATCATCATCATCGGCAGTCCCTCAGAATCGAGGCAGAATTGCTTCCACTCTTAGAATGAATCCTTAGGTGGCTGAACAGTCCTCTTTGGTCTCATCAGTTGCATCGAGTGTTGGGGCGTACGCACTGATGACTGTGGCACATTGGTTCCGGGATAGGGTGAGTCGAAGAGTCATGAGACATTCGTTAACCCTGCAGGGGGAGTCTTTGAGGTGATCGACCAGCTCATTTTTGATGGCGAAGCCGACTCCGTGAAGGCAGCGTTCTTCCTCTGGTGTTCCTTTCCAGAAAAAGGTGTAACCTCCACTTTGTTCCTTGAGTTGGCCTTCCCCTGCCCGCCAGGTCTCGCTTAGGGTGAGTGTAGTCACTGTTGTAATGTAGGAAATCTAAGGCAAGCACAAAACATGTAACAGTTGACTTAAGGTGCTGATTGATAAATAAGGCAGACCTCTGGATCGGCTCTTCTCAAAATATAAATTGTTTCAAATTTGTTTTATGTTGTATGTGTTTGACACTTCCAATACACCTAAATACATTTGCGGTCTCATTGGTGAGTGTAGGATATGGCAGAAAAGCACAATAATCTACTGAAGTAAATTTCTCCATTAATTCTTGATATATTAAAAAGAAATCTGGTCTAAAAATTCACACTCAATTCCACTTCCTCAATTGGTCTAGGCCACTAATCAGTTTTAAGTGTGTCTTTTATATCAAGTTGCTCTTTTTCAATATTGAAAGTCTCCATTTACTGAGTTAGTTTGTCAATTTGACAAATTGTTCCTATTGTGTTCCTAACACAGATGAGACTGCACATAGGGAGTTTAAAGGAACAGTGACCTCAGTCTTTATTGAGACACTCCAGAGTGAGAAACAGGCCTTAGGGGCCGGCTTATAT
This sequence comes from Pristiophorus japonicus, assembly GCF_044704955.1. Lineage (NCBI taxonomy): Eukaryota > Metazoa > Chordata > Chondrichthyes > Pristiophoridae > Pristiophorus > Pristiophorus japonicus. The sequence continues at coordinate 67,720,950 of NC_091989.1, read as the reverse complement.
ACAGTGCTCCCAAGGGATGCGCTCCCTGGTGGCGGAACATGGGAGTGCATGCTTTACAGATACACAACATCACTCCCCGCCCAAAGTCAAAGTGAAAACTATTTACAAGGTGATGCAGTCGGGAGCCTTTCTTTCCCTGATGGACCGCCTCAGTACAAATATCTGTTCTGGTGTGTTGGCTGTGCCCTTGCTGGGTGAGCCTGGCCTTGCTGGGCTGTTGGGCGTGATGGGTTTGATTTCCTGGTCCGGGATGGTATCGTTGATCCTTTGGGTGTGTGTTGTGGGCTTGAAAAAGGTGGTGTCTGCTGTGGGTTGTTCAGGGCAGTCCGTGAACCATAGCCTCATTTGGTCCAGGTGCTTTCTGCAAATTTGTCCATTGTCTAGTTTGACTACAAACACCCTACTCCCTTCTTTAGCTATCACCGTGCCCGTGATGCACTTGGGACCATGTCCATAGTTTAGCACATACACAGGGTCAATCAGATCATTTCCTGTGACACAGTGGCGCTGTAAAATCCTGTCCCCTCAGTACAGATTCACACGAGGCATGTAGTGAAGTCAAGGTCACTCTGGACCTGCACCTTTATTTCACAACTCTGGAATGCTGCACTTGCCTGAGACCTGTCCTTATATACCTGTCTCTTGCAAGTGCACCCCTGGTGGTAAGGTATGCTGGTGGTTACAGGTCATATCTTATTACAGTCATGTATAGCATGTTAGGATACAGTTACATATAATAATGTAAGATACATGACATCACCCTCCCCCAAGGTCTTATTGTCTTTATAGGTTCAGTCTCTCAGGTGGTCTACGCTCTCGCGTGGAGCGTCTGAGTTGTGGTTCAGTTGTTTGCCTTGGTATCTGTTTTTCTTTGGGTGTGGTTGCTGGTATCTCGCCTGGGCTGTCTGTTTCGATTGGTGTGATTGTTGTTGACTCGCCTGGGCTGTCTGTTGGGGTTGCCCTTTCCTCAGGTTGTTCCCTCTGTCTGTCCACCAGGTGTGTTGTGAGTTCCACATTGTAGTCTGCCTCTGGTTCCGCAGTGTTGATGGTAAATCTGCTTTTGACTTGGTCTACATGCCTCCGGCAGGTTTTGCCATTGTCCATTTGTACCACCAGTAGCCTGTTTCCTTCCTTGTCCGTTACTGTCCCGCAAGCCATTTGGGACCCCTGCCATAGTTTAGTACAAACACTTTATCCCCTATCTCATTCAATCTCCCCCTCGAATTTCTGTCATGGTACTCAGTCAGCTTACGGCGCTTTGCCTCAATGATTTCGTGCATGTCTGGGAGGATTAATGAGAGCTTTGTTTTTAAAGTCCTTTTCATCAATAGTTGCGCGGGGGGATCCCAGTCAATGAGTGCGGATGAGATCTGTATGCCAGCAGCAGTCGCGACAGGCGACCCTGCAGCGTGGGACCTTGGATTTTAAGCATGCCTTGTTTAATGATTTACACTGCTCTCTCCGCCTGGCCGTTGGAGGCCGGCTTGAATGGTGCCGTCTTGACGTGATTTATGCCGTGGTCAATTATAAAGTCTTGGAATTCTGCGCTGGTGAAGCACGGACCATTGTCACTGACCAATATGTCAGGAATTCCGTGCGTTGCAAACATAGTTCCAAGGCTCTCCACAGTGGTGGAGATTGTGCTCGTGTTTAAAATGGTGCATTCGATCCACTTTGAAAATGCATCTAAAACTACAAGGAACATTTTGCCCATGAATGGGCCCTCATAGTCTACGTGCACCTGCGACCACGGTTTGGTAGGCCAGGGCCAGGGGCTCAGTGGAGCCTCCCTGGGGGCATTGCTGAGTTGGGCACAAATGGTGCACCTTTGGACGCAGAGCTCCAAGTCCGCGTCAATACCAGGCCACGAGATGTGGGATCTGGCTATGGCCTTCATGAGAACGATCCCCGGGTGCTTGCAGTGGAGCTCCCGGACAAATGCCTCTCTGCCTCGCAGAGGCATGACTACTCGGCTGCCCCACATCAGGCAGTCTGCTTGTAGTGATAGCTCATGCTTGTGCCTGTGAAAGGGTTTTAATTCCTCGGGGCAGGCATCGCGAGCCTCTGCCCAGTCACCGGTTAGGACACATCTTTTTACTAAGGATAACGTGGGGTCGCTGGCCGTCCAGGCTCTGATTTGGTGAGCCGTCATGGGCGAACCTGTGGTCTCAAAGGCATTGATTGCCATGACTATCTCACAGTCCTGTTCATCAGACCCTTCCATGGTCGCCAGGGGTAGCCTGCTGAGCACGTCGGCACAGTTGTCTGTGTCTTATGGTATAGTCGTAGGATGCCAGCATGAGTGCCCACTGTTGAATTCGCGCCGAGGCATTGGTGTTTATTGCCTTGCTCTCGGATAGGAGGGACGTGAGGGGCTTGTGGTCAGTTTCTAATGCGAACTTGGCCCCGAAAAGGTATTGGTGCATCTTTTTGACACCGTACACGCACGCGAGCGCCTCCTTCTCTACCATTCCGTACCCGCACTCTACCCACAAAAGTGACCTAGAGGCATAAGCTATGGGTTGTAATTTGCCCGCACTATTGACATGTTGCAAAATGCACCCGACCCCATATGCTGACGCATCGCATGTGAGAACTAGCTTTTTACCTGGATCAAAGAAAGTCAAAACACTGTTGGAACACAGAAGGTTGCATGCCTTATTGAAGGCGCGTTCCTGGGCGTCCCCCCAAAACCAATCGCACCCCTTCCTGAGTAGCACGTGGAGAGGCTCCAGCAGCGTGCTTAAGTTCTGCATAAAGTTCCCAAAGTAATTGAGTAGCTCGAGAAAGGCGTGCAGTTCTGAGACATTCCGGGGCCTGGGTGCCAGGCGAATTGCTTCTGTTTTGGACTTTGTTGGGCGGATTCCATCAGCGGCAATCCTTCTGCCCAAATATTCAACCTCGGGTGCGAGAAACAGGCACTTGGATTTCTTGACTCGTAGGCCTACCCGATCCAACCGCTTTAGTACTTCCTCCAAATTACGGAGATGGGAGTCGGTGTCCCTGCCCGTGATAAGTATGTCGTCTTGAAATACAACCATCCCCGGGATGGACTTGAGCAGACTCTCCATGTTGCGATGGAATATGGCAGCTGCCGACCTGACGCCGAATGGGCATCGATTGAACATGAAAAGGCCTCGATGTGTGTTGATGGTGGTGAGTAGCTTGGATTCCTCAGTCAATTCTTGCGTCATATACGCAGATGTGAGGTCTAATTTTGAGAAAAGTTTACCTCCAGCCAATGTGGCAAATAAGTCCTCCGCTCTGGGCAGCGGGTACTGGTCCTGTCGGGAGACTCTGTTTATGGTAGATTTGTAGTCCCCACAGATTCGTACGGATCCATCAGGCTTCAAGACTGGGACGATGGGACTTGCCCAGTCGCTAAATTCCACAGGTGATATAATGCCTTCCCGCAGAAGCCAGTCTAGTTCGTGTTCAATCTTTTCCCTCATCACAAAGGGTACAGCTCTGGCCTTGTGATGGACCGGCCTAGCATCCTGTGTGATGTAGATTTTGACTTTGGCCCCTTTGAAAGTGCCCACACCTGGCTGAAAGAGCTGTTCAAATCACTTTTTAACTGTTGAGCAGGAGATCCGTTCCTGTAATGACATGGCATGGACATCATCCCATTTCCAGTTTAGTTTTGCCAGCCAGCTTCTCCCCAGCAGTGCTGGGGGGTCTCCGGGGACAATCCACAGGGGAAGTCGGTTCACTGTCCCTTTGTGTGTGACTGAGAGCATGGCACTGCCGAGGACTGGTATGATTTCTTTGGTATAGTTTGCTGTCGACCCTTATGAGTTTTGGTTTGTCTCTTTTATGCGGCCACAGTTGTTCAAATTGTTGAGCGCCCATGAGAGATTGACTAGCTCCTGTATCCAGCTCCATGTTGACAGATATCCCGTTGAGTAGGATCCTCATCATTATAGGAGGCGTCCTGTTGTAGTAGCAGCGGCCTTTGATCATGTTGACTGTACACCGGTGTCCCAGGTACTGTCCCCACCATCTTCTGGTCCGCTTTCCGATCCATCCGATTCATATACCAGCCGAGCTGCCGTTATTTTGCACATGCCGGCCAAGTGCCCTGTATATTCACAATTTCTGCAAACAGCCTGCTGAAATTGACATCCCCTTGACGAGTGCCCACCCCCACACCTCCAGCATAGACCTGTTCCATTGGTTAAAGTGTTCCCAAAGAATGAGCTGCGTCTGGCTGATCTCTCTTGAGCTGCTCTCAGTTTGTAGTTGATTGCTTGCATTGTGGGTTGATGAGGTGTGAACGGCCATTCCTGTGGCCCTTGATGGCTTCTGCCTGCTGTCGAGAGCCTGTTCTCCCGGTTTTGTCTGTGTGTGGGGGTAGGAGCTTGTTTAGTGCTGTGAACTTCTTGTTCCGATATTTCGTTAGTTGTCGTACCTGCATTGTAAATCAACCTCGTTTCTTCTTCCCCGACCAAGAATGTCTGTGCAATCAGTGCTGCTGCCTCTAAGGTCAGGTTCTTGGTCTCTATGAGCTTTTGGAATATGCCTGCTTGGCCTAGTCCTTCAATGAAAAAGTCTCTCAGCATTTCTCTCCTCAGTTCATCAGAGAACTCACATAAACTAGCCAACCTCCGAAGTTCCGCCACGAAGTCGGGTATGCTCTGGCCCACACAGCGTCTGTAGTTGTAGAATCTGTGTCTGGCCATGTGTAGGCTGCTCGCTGGCTTCAGGTGGTCTCTTACCAGTGCGCTCAATTCTTCAAACGACTTGCTTGCTGGTTTCTCGGGTGCCAATAGATCCTTCATTGAAGCGTGTTTTTGAGACACAGCTGGTCAAGAGATGGGCTCTTCTCTTGTCTGCCTTATCGTCGCCTAACCAGTCTTTGGTTACAAAGCTTTGCTGGAGCCTTTCTATAAAGTCCTCCCAAATGTCTCCCGCATTGTACTTTTCATCTTATCCGTTGGTTGCCATTCTGTGGATTCTGTAATCCCGTAACTCGTCGCCACTGTAAAGTCCTGTCCCCTCAGTACAGATTCACACGAGGCATGTAGTGAAGTCAAGGTCACTCTGGACCTGCACCTTTATTTCACAGCTCTGGAATGCTGCACTTGCCTGAGACCTGTCCTTATATACCTGTCTCTTGCAAGTGCACCCCTGGTGGTGAGGTATGCTGGAGGTTACAGGTCATATCTTATAACAGTCATGTATAGCATGTTAGGATACAGTTATATATAATAATGTAAGAAACATGACAGGCGCGACCATCGTTTACATTTTGTTGCTGCCGTGTGCTCTCTACCTGATCATGCAGGTTGGGGTGAACCAGCGAGAGTCTGGTTTTGTGTTTTTTTCAGGAGTAGCTCAGCCGGGGGCACCCCTGTGAGCGAGTGGGGTCTCGTGCGGTAGCTGAGCAGTATTTGGGACAGGTGGGTTTGGAGTGAGTCTTCTGAGACTTGTTTGAGGCTCTGTTTGATAGTTTGTACTGCCCACTCTGCCTGTCCATTGAAGGCTGGTTTAAACGGGGCCGAGGTGACATGTTTGATCCCATTGCGGATCATGAATTCTTTAAATTCGGCACTGGTGAAACATGGACGTTGTCACTGACCAGTATGTCAGGCAGGCCGTGGGTGGCAAACATGGCCCTCAGGCTCTCAATGGTGGCGGTGGCGGTGCTTCCCGATATTATTTCACAAACTTAGTGGTGCCTCTCTGGGCGCGTTGCTCAACTGAGCACACACGCTGCATTGCCGTACACAGGACTCTAAGTCAGAGTCGATACCGGGCCACCACACGTGGGATCTGGCTATCGCTTTCATCATTACTATACCCAGGTGTGTGCTGTGGAGATCCGAGATGAACGTCTCCCTGCCCTTTTTGGGTAGAACTACGCAGTTACACCACAACAGGCAGTCTGCCTGAATGGACAGCTCATCCTTTCGTCGCTGGAACAGCTTGATTAGCTCTTGCATTTCAACGGGGATGCTGGCCCAGCTCCCATGCAGTACAGTTTTTTTTACTAGGGACAGCAGAGGATCTTGGCTGGTCCAAGTCCTAATCTGGCGGGCCGTGACAGGTGATTTATCATTTTCAAACGCTTCCATGGCCATCAAAAAGTCTGCGGGCTGCACCACCATCAACAAGTTTGCAGGCTGCGCCATTTCCACCCCCGTGGTGGGCAATGGTAGCCGACTGAGAGCATCCGAACAGTTCTCAGTGCCTGGCCTGTGGCGGATGGTATAGTTATACGCTGATAGCACGAGTACCCACCTTTGTATGTGGGCTGAGGCATTAGTATTTATCCCCTTGTTTTCAGCGAACAGGGATATGAGGGGCTTGTGATCGGTTTCCAGCTCAAATTTGAGGCCAAACAGGTACTGATGCATTTTCTTTACCACGAACACACACGCTAATACCTCTTTCTCAATCATGCTGTAGGCCCTCTCGGCCTTAGACAAGTTCCTGGAGGCATAGGCGACAGGTTGCAACTTCCCCGCAACGTTAGCTTGTTGTAATACACACCCGACTCCGTACGACGACGCATCACATGCTAGCACAAGTCTTTTACACGGGTTATACAATACAAGCAGCTTGTTGGAGTTTAAAAAGTTTCTGGCTTTTCATACCCAATAACACATGTAGGAGCTCTAAGATGGTGCTTAACCCCGGTAGGAAGTTACCAAAATAGTTGAGGAGTTCCAGAAACGACCGCAGCTCCATGACGTTCTGTGGCCTGGGCGCGTTCCTGATAGCCTCTGTCTTGGTGTCTGTGGGCCGAATGCTGTCCGCCGCGATCTTTCTCCCCAAAAACTCCACTTCTGTTGCCATGAAGATGCATTTCGACCTCTTCAGCCGCAGCCCTACGCGATCCAGTCGCTGGAGGACATCCTCCAGATTTTTTAGGTGCTCAACGGTGTCCCGACCCGTGACCAATATGCCGTCCTGAAAAACCACTGTGCGTGGTACCAACTTGAGTAGGCTCTCCATGTTTCTCTGGGAGATCGCTGCAGCCGACCGAATTCCAAACGGGCATCTATTGTAGATGAATAGTCCCTTGTGCGAGTTGATGCAGGTGAGGACCTTAGAAGACTCCTCCAACTCCTGCGTCATGTAGGCCGAAGATAGGTTGAGCTTGGTGAACGTCTTGCCTCCTGCCAGCATCGCAAATAGGTCATCTGCCTTAGGTAGCGGGCATTGGTCCTGTAGCGAGTAACGATTAATAGTTACTTTATAATCGCCGCAAATCCTGACCGTGCCATCACTTTTGAGTACTGGAACAATCGGGCTGGCCCACTTGCTGAATTCCACTGGGGAGATGATTCCTTCGCGTTGCAGCCAGTCCAGCTCAATTTTCACTCCCTTCCTCATCTTGTGAGGTACCGCTCGCGCCTTGTGGTGAATGGGTCGTGCCTCTGGGACCAAGTGGATCCGCACCTTTGCTCCGGAAAAGGTTCCAATGCCTGGCTGAAAAAGGGAAGGAAATTTGTTAAAAACCTGGGTACATGAGGCCTCATCGACATGTGATAGCGCTCGGATGTCATCCCAGTTCCAGCGGACTTTGCCCAGCCAGCTCCTTCCAAGCAGTGTGGAGCCATCGCCCGGGACAATCCAAAGTTGCAGTTTGCACCTGCACCGTGCCCTCGTAGGTGATCTTGACTATGGCGCTACCCAGGACAGTGATAAGCTCTTTGGTGTATGTTCTCAGTTGCGGGTAGATGGGGCTCAGGGCTGGTCTGAGTGCCTTGTTGCACCACAGTTTCTCAAGCATCTTTTTACTCATGATGGATTGGCTAGCGCCAGTCTCCAGTTCCATAGCTACCGGTAAGCCATTCAATTTTACGTTTAGCATTATAGGTGGAGATTTCGTCGAAAATGTGTGCACCCCATGTACTTCAGCATCTGCCTCCTATCTCTGAGGCTCGAAATTGCTTTGATCCACCATGGACCGATCTTCCTCTGCCACATGGTGGTTAGCAGGTTTTGCAGAGCTTGCAGCTCGTTTGCAAGCTCGTTGGAGGTGCCCCATTGTTCCACAGTTCTTGCAAACATACCCTTTGAAGCGGCATGAATAGGCTGAACGGAAGCCTCCACGCCAACAAGGTGTGAATTGCCTTGCTTTTATCCTTTGTTGCGGACTCTGAGTCATCTGGGTTATCTGAGGCCTGCTGGCAGTTGCAGCCTCATGGTTTCTGCCCTGTACATTTCTGCTTGCAAACACAGTTCCAGTTAATTTATGAACATTGCTAGCACTTTGTGTGCTGAGAGATTTGTTTGGTGTTATCACTGGTGGACATAAACGCCTGTGCTATTGCAATGGCCTTGCTGAGGGTTGGTGTCTCTACAGTCAAAAATTTTCATAGGATGGTCTTGTGGCCAATGCCCAGTACAAAAAAGTCTCTGATCATTTTCTCCAGGTAGCCATCAAACTCACATTGTCCTGCAAGTCGCCTTAGCTCGGCGATGTAGCTCGCCACTTCCTGACCTTCAGATCGCTGGCATGTGTAGAACCAATACCTCGCCATCAGCACGCTCTCCCTCATGTTAAGATGCTCTCGAACCTGTGTACACAGCTCCTCATACGACTTATCTGTGGGTTTCACCGGAGCCAGAAGATTCTTCATGAGGCTGTAGGTCGTGAGGAGGCCCCGCAGACCGTGAGGAGGACCGCTCTCCTTTTTGCAGCGCTTCCTTCTCCGTCCAGCTCATTGGCTACAAAGTACTGGTCTAGCCGTTCGACATAGGCTTCTCAGTCATCACCCTCCGAGAACTTCTCCAGGATGCCCACAGTTTGCTGCATCTTTGCGTTGGATTCATATACTCGTCACCAGTTATTGAGTTCCTAACACAGCTGAGACTGCACACAGGGATGTTAAAGTAACAGTGACCTCAGTCTTTATTAAGACACTCCAGAGTGAGGAACAGGCCTTAGGGGCCTGCTGATATACAGTGCTCCCAAGGGATGCTGGGATCCCTTGGGACTTCAGGGGATGCGCTCCTTGGTGGCGGAACATGGGAGCGCATGCTTTACAGATACACAACAATTCCCATATGTATTTTGAAAGCTGAACCAGATTTTTCGTGTTGACTTTTAACCAAAACGTTGTGTCTCGTGGCATAAACTAGGTCCATTGGCAGTAAATTAATTTATTATCAAATAAGAGGAAAAGGGTAATTAAGGTGTCAGCCTTGGTTCAATTGGCAGCACTCTCGACCTCTGAGTCAGAAGGTTCAAGCCCCACTCCAGAGACTTGAGCACATAATCTGGGCTGACACTTTCAGTGCAGTGCTGAGGGAGTGCTGCACTGTCAGAGGTGCTGCCTTTCAGATGCAACATTAAACTGAGACCCCATCTTCCCTTTCAGATGGATGTAAGAGATTCCATGGCACTATTTCGAAGAAGAGCAGGGGAGTTATCCCTGGTGTCCTGGCCAACATTTATACCTCAATCAACATCTAACAGAGCAAAATACTGCGGATGCTGGAATCTGAAATAAAAACAGAAAATGCTGGAAATCTCAAAGGGTCAGGCAGCATCTGTGGAGTGAAAAACAGAGTTAACGTTTCAGGTCGATGACCCTTCGTCAGAATTGGCAAATGTTCGAAAAGAACAGATTCTTAAGGAGCACTGAAAGGGGGAGGGGAAGAAAGAACAAAAGGGAAGGTCTGTGGTAGAGTGGAAGACAGGAGAAATTAGAGAGACAAAGGGATGATGGGCCGACTTGAAATGGTAATGGCAGAAGTTAGAAAAAGGTTAGTCTCGATAGGGTGTGAATGGCGGGATAATTACCAGCTGCCATTGGAGACAGAGAGCATAAGATCGGGTGGAGGAGGGAAGTGAGCCAACTATGGGCAGAGGTTATGATCTGAAATTGTTGAAACATAGAAACATGGAAAATAGGTGCAGGAGTAGGCCATTCAGCCCTTCGAGCCTGCACCACCATTCAATATGATCATGGCTGATCATGCAACTTTAGTACCCCATTTCTGCTTTCTCTCCATACCCTTTGATCCCCTTAGCCATAAGGGCCACATTTAACTCCCTTTTGAATATATCTAACGAACTGGCCTCAACAACTTTCTGTGGTAGAGAATTACACAGGTTCACAATTCTCTGAGTGAAGAAGTTTCTCCTCATCTCTGTCGTAAATGGCTTACTCCTTGTTCTCGATGTTGAGTCTAGAAGGCTGTAAAGTGCCTAAACGAAAGATGAGGTGCTGTTCCTCGAGCTTGCACTGAGCTTCAATGTAGGAGGCCAAGGATGGAGAGGTCAGAGTGGGAGTGAAACGGGGAAAGATTGTTTGGTCATTATCAAGTTACTGTTTGTGGGAGCTTGCTGTGTGCAAATTGGCTGCCGCATTTCCTACATTACAACAGTGACCACACTCCAAAAGTACTTCATTGGATATAAAGTGCTTTGGAATGTCCTCGGGTCGTGAAAGATGCTATATAAATGTAATTCTTTCGGTCTCCCTGACTCAGCAAACGGGACCTTCCTTCCTGTGCCTAATTCTGCCTGTAAGCTGAATTCTAGGGAGTGTGCCAGCATGGATTGGAATGACTTGCCTACCTATTTATTAATATAAATGCAATTATTAAAATGGTCCCTTTTTTTAACCTATTTTGCAAATTAAAAACCAATCTTTCTGGATTGCAGCTGCCAAAATAATACGTTTAATGTTCGTGAGTCATCTCTGAATAACATGAGCACGTAGTGCAGGAAAAGCTCTGCGCACATAACTATAAACTACATTTTCTGGAGCCAAGACAATCCATAATGGAAATATGGGACAGACCCTTCAATTGATGCCAAACATGAACAGAGCTGAATGAAAATAATTGTGTGATTTATTATATTATTATTGACCTCACGTTAATTGCAGTTTAAAATCACTGTAGATAACTACATATATTTATTTTGTCATTATTTTTTACATCTCTCAGATCCACTTACTTTACCCCAGTTTAAAGGACAAATAGGTAACCTGTTCCCAGCCCTCTGCTATAGCTTCCACTGAACAAACTGTGAGGAAGGATATTCGAATTATCAGTGCCACATGCTCTTAGCTTTTTTTTCTTTATGTGGAACTGCCTGTGTTCTGTTTGATGCCGTTTACTGTTGGCATGGCAGTAGGATTTAAACTCATGCCCTCTGGTGTCTCAGCAATGCTGGAAGCCAGGAAAGCAATGGTCTTCCTGATGCCTGGCATTGCGAATGGCAAGAAGCATGGTGGATGACACCTACGAACAATGACGGACAGGTAAAGACCATCTGGTTCATCAAGACTGTCCCATACAATTGTGACACCTTGTACACTCCACCCCACCCGAAACCATGTGATCTCCTGGGAGAGGCAAAAAAACAGATTAAAAAACCAGGCCAATTTGGGGCAAAAAAATCTGGGAAATTCCACTCCGATCCATCTAGGCGATCGAAACTAGTCCAGGAGATCACTCTGGCCATTAAATTCCCTGCAGTACCTACCATCTGTAAGAAGTGATCTCTGCCGCAGCCAGAAACAAATCCATCTTCCTGTCATTTAAAAAAAAAATTTGTTCATGGGATGTGGGCGTCGCTGGCTAGGCCAGCATTTATTGCCCATCCCTTATTGCCCCTTGAGAAGGTGGTAGTGAGCCGCTTTCCTCAGCATTGCAGTCTGTGTGATGAAGGTACTCCCACAGTGCTGTTGGGGAGGAAGTTCCAGGATTTTGACCCAACGACGATTAAGGAACGGCGATATATTTCCAAGTCAGGAGGTGTGTGACTTGTAAAGGAACTTGGAGTTTATGGTGGTCCCATGCACCTGCTGCCCTTGTCCTTCTAGGTGGTAGATCTAGGTGGTCGTGGGTTTGGGAGGTGCTGTCGAAGGAGCCTTGGCAAGTTGCTGCAGTACACCTTGTATTTGGTGCACACTGCAGCCATGGTATGTAGGTGGATGGGGTGCCAATCATGCGGGCTGTCAGTCGAGGAGGCGGGAGCTCGGAGCAGCGCGAGTCTGGGGTCGGCGAGAGGCCTATAAAGGCCAGCGGGAGTCGAGCAGTTCGAGCAGTCAGTCGAGGAGGCGGGAGCTTGGAGCAGCGCGAGTCCGGGGTCGGCGAGAGGCCTATAAAGGCCAGCGGGAGTCGAGCAGTTCGAGCAGTCAGTCGAGGAGGCGGGAGCTCGGAGCAGCTCGAGTCCGGGGTCGGCGAGAGGCCTATAAAGGCCAGCGGGAGTCGAGCAGTTCGAGCAGTCAGTCGAGGAGGCGGGAGCTCGGAGCAGCGCGAGTCCGGGGTCGGCGAGAGGCGTACCGGTGCAGCTACAGGGAGAAGGCAAAGATACAAAGGTGACGTCACAGCCTAGTGGGTAAGTGATTGGCTGGTGATTGGTGAGTAGTTTTTCTTTTTCTTCTTATATTGGTCAGTAACTTTTAACATTGTTATTACCGGTTTAAGTGTATCTAAGGGTTAAGACATGGCAGGAGAGCTCGGTCGGGTGTTATGCTCCTCCTGTACCATGTGGGAACTCAGGGACACTTCCGGTGTCCCTGACGACTACGTGTGCGGGAAGTGTATCCGCCTCCAGCTCCTGACAGACCGCGTTGCGGAATTGGAGCTGAGGGTGGATTTACTCTGGAGCATCCACGATGCTGAGAATGACGTGAGTATCACGTGTAGTGAGTTGGTCTTACCGCAGGTGAAGGGTCCACAGCCAGATAGGGAATGGAAGACCAGCAGGAAGAGTAGTGCAAGGAAGGTAGTGCAGGGGCCCCCTGCGGTCACCCCCCTGCAAAACAGATACACCGCTTTGGGTTCTGTTGAGGGGAATGACTCATCAGGGGAGGGCAGCAGCAGCCAAGTTCATGGCACCGTGGCTGGCTCTGCTGCACAGGAGGGCAAGAAAAAGAGTGGGAAAGCTATAGTGATAGGGGATTCTATTGTGAGGGGAATAGATAGGCGTTTCTGCGGCCGCAACTGAGACTCCAGGATGGTATGTTGCCTCCCTGGTGCAAGGGTCAAGGATGTCTCGGAGCGGGTGCAGGACATTCTGAAATGGGAGGGAGAACAGCCAGTTGTCGTGATGCACGTTGGTACCAACGACATAGGTAAAAAAAGGGATGAGGTCCTACGAAACGAATTTAAGGAGCTAGGAGCTAAATTAAAAAGTAGGACCTCAAAAGTAGTAATCTCGGGATTGCTACCAGTGCCACGTGATAGTCAGAGTAGGAATCGCAGGATAGCGCAGATGAATACGTGGCTTGAGCAGTGGTGCAGCAGGGAGGGATTCAAATTCCTGGGGCATTGGGACCGGTTCTGGGGGAGGTAGGACCAGTACAAACCGGACGGTCTGCACCTGGGCAGGACCGGAACCAATGTCCTAGGGGGAGTGTTTGCTAGTGCTGTTGGGGAGGATTTAAACTAATATGGCAGGGGGATGGGAACCAATGCAGGGAGACAGAGGGAAACAAAAAGGAGACAAAAGCAAAAGACAGAAAGGAGATGAGGAAAAGTGGAGGGCAGAGAAACCCAAGGCAAAGAACAAAAAGGGCCACTGTACAGCAAAATTCTAAAAGGACAAAGGGTGTTAATAAAACAAGCCTGAAGGCTTTGTGTCTTAATGCAAGGAGTATCCGCAATAAGGTGGATGAATTAATTGTGCAAATAGATGTTAACAAATATGATGTGATTGGGATTACGGAGACGTGGCTCCAGGATGATCAGGGCTGGGAACTCAACATTCAGGAGTATTCAACATTCAGGAAGGATAGAATAAAAGGAAAAGGAGGTGGGGTAGCATTGCTGGTTAAAGAGGAGATTAATGCAATAGTTAGGAAAGACATTAGCTTGGATGATGTGGAATCTATATGGGTAGAGCTGCAGAACACCAAAGGGCAAAAAACGTTAGTAGGAGTTGTGTACAGACCTCCAAACAGTAATAGGGATGTTGGGGAGGGCATCAAACAGGAAATTAGGGGTGCATGCAATAAAGGTGTAGCTGTTATAATGGGTGACTTTAATATGCACATAGATTGGGCTAGCCAAACTGGAAGCAATACGGTGGAGGAGGATTTCCTGGAGTGCATAAGGGATGGTTTTCTAGACCAATATGTTGAGGAACCAACTAGGGGGGAGGCCATCTTAGACTGGGTGTTGTGTAATGAGAGAGGATTAATTAGCAATCTCGTTGTGCGAGGCCCCTTGGGGAAGAGTGACCATAATATGGTGGAATTCTGCATTAGGATGGAGAATGAAACAGTAATTTCAGAGACCATGGTCCAGAACTTAAAGAAGGGTAACTTTGAAGGTATGAGGCGTGAATTGGCTAGGATAGATTGGCGAATGATACTTAGGGGGTTGACTGTGGATGGGCAATGGCAGACATTTAGAGACCGCATGGATGAATTACAACAATTGTACATTCCTGTCTGGCGTAAAAATAAAAAAGGGAAGGTGGCTCAACCGTGGCTATCTGGGGAAATCAGGGATAGTATTAAAGCCAAGGAAGTGGCATACAAATTGGCCAGAAATAGCAGCGAACCTGGGGACTGGGAGAAATTTAGAACTCAGCAGAGGAGGACAAAGGGTTTGATTAGGGCAGGGAAAATGGAGTACAAGAAGAAGCTTGCAGGGAACATTAAGGCGGATTGCAAAAGTTTCTATAGGTATGTAAAGAGAAAAAGGTTGGTGAAGACAAACGTAGGTCCCCTGCAGTCAGAATCAGGGGAAGTCATAACGGGGAACAAAGAAATGGCAGACCAATTGAACAAGTACTTTGGTTCGGTATTCACTAAGGAGGATACAAACAACCTTCCGGATATAAAAGGGGTCAGAGGGTCTAGTAAGGAGGGGGAACTGAGGAAAATCTTTATTAGTCGGGAAATTGTGTTGGGGAAATTGATGGGATTGAAGGCCGATAAATCCCCAGGGCCTGATGGACTGCATCCTAGAGTACTTAAGGAGGTGGCCTTGGAAATAGCGGATGCATTGACAGTCATTTTCCAACATTCCATTGACTCTGGATCAGTTCCTATGGAGTGGAGGGTAGCCAATGTAACCCCACTTTTTAAAAAAGGAGGGAGAGAGAAAACAGAGAAAACAGCCTGACCTCAGTAGTGGATAAAATGATGGAATCAATTATTAAGGATGTCATAGCAGTGCATCTGGAAAATGGTGACATGATAGGTCCAAGTCAGCATGGATTTGTGAAAGGGAAATCATGCTTGACAAACCTTCTGGAATTTTTTGAGGATGTTTCCAGTAAAGTGGACAAAGGAGAACTAGTTGATGTGGTATATTTGGACTTTCAGAAGGCTTTCGACAAGGTCCCACACAAGAGATTAATGTGCAAAGTTAAAGCACATGGGATTGGGGGTAGTGTGCTGACGTGGATTGAGAACTGGTTGTCAGACAGGAAGCAAAGAGTAGGAGTAAATGGGTACTTTTCAGAATGGCAGGCAGTGACTAGTGGAGTGCCGCAAGGTTCTGTGCTGGGGCCCCAGCTGTTTACATTGTACATTAATGATTTAGACGAGGGGATTAAATGCAGTATCTCCAAATTTGCGGATGATACTAAGTTGGGTGGCAGTGTGAGCTGCGAGGAGGATGCTATTAGGCTGCAGAGTGACTTGGATAGGTTAGGTGAGTGGGCAAATGCATGGCAGATGAAGTATAATGTGGATAAATGTGAGGTTATCCACTTTGGTGGTAAAAACAGAGTGACAGACTATTATCTGAATGGTGACAGATTAGGAAAAGGGAAGGTGCAACGAGACCTGGGTGTCATGGTACATCAGTCATTGAAGGTTAGCATGCAGGTACAGCAGGCGGTTAAGAAAGCAAATGGCATGTTGGCCTTCATAGCGAGGGGATTTGAATACAGGGGCAGGGAGGTGTTGCTACAGTTGTACAGGGCCTTGGTGAGGCCACACCTGGAGTATTGTGTACAGTTTTGGTCTCCTAACTTGAGGAAGGACATTCTTGCTATTGAGGGAGTGCAGCGAAGGTTCACCAGACTGTTTCCCGGGAAGGCGGGACTGACCTATCAAGAAAGATTGGATCAACTGGGCTTGTATTCACTGGAGTTCAGAAGAATGAGAGGGGACCTCATAGAAACGTTTAAAATTCTGACGGGTTTAGACAGGTTAGATGCAGAAAGAATGTTCCCAATTTTGGGGAAGTCCAGAACCAGGGGTCACAGTCTGAGGATAAGGGGTAAGCCATTTAGGACCGAGATGAGGAGAAACTTCTTCACCCAGAGAGTGGTGAACCTGTGGAATTCTCTACCACAGAAAGTAGTTGAGGCCAATTCACTAAATATATTCAAAAGGGAGTTAGATGAAGTCCTTACTACTCGGGGGATCAAGGGTTATGGCGAGAAAGCAGGAAGGGGGTACTGAAGTTTCATGTTCAGCCATGAACTCATTGAATGGCAGTGCAGGCTAGAAGGGCTGAATGGCCTGCTCCTGCACCTATTTTCTATGTTTCTATGTTTCTATGTCCTGGATGGTGTTGAGCTTCTTGAGTGTTGTTGGAGCTGCATTCATTCAGGCAAGTGGAGAGTATTCCATCACACTCCTGACTTGAGCCTAGTAGATGGTGGAAAGGTTTTGGGGAGTCAGGAGGTGAGACACTTGCTGCAGAATACCCAGCATCTGACCTGCTCTTGTAGCCACAGTATTAATGTGACTGGTGCAGTTAAGTTTCTGGTCAATGAATACTCCTAGAATGTTGCTGGTAGGGGCTTCAACGATGGTAATGCCATTAAATATCGTAACGATGTTTGACTCTCTCATGTTGTTGATAGTTATTGCCTGGCACTTGTGTTACTTCCCACTTATCAGCACAAGCTATAGGGAGGGAGGAACTTAATACAATCATGATCACTAATGAAGTAGTACTCGCTAAAATAATGGGACTAAAGGCGGACAAGTCCCTGGACCTGATGGCTTACATCATAGGGTCTTAAAAGAAGTGGCTGCAGAGATAGTGGATGCATTGGTTGTAATCTGCCAAAATTCCCTGGATTCTAGGACAGTCCCAGCGGATTGGAAAACCGCAAATGTAACGTCCCTATTTAGAAAAGGAGGTAGAAAAAAGCAGGAAACTATAGACCAGTTAGCCTAACATCTGTTGTTGGGAAAATTCTGGAGTCCATTATTTAGGAAGCAGTAGTGGGACATTTGGAAAAGCATAATTCAATCAAACAGAGTCAGCACGGTTTTATGAAAGGGAAATCATGTTTGACAAATGTGCTCGAGTTCTTTGAGGATGTAACGAGCAAGGTGGACAAGGGGAACCAGTGGATGTGGTGTATTTGGATTTCCAGAAGGCATTCGATAAGGTGCCACATAAAAGGTTGCTGCACAAGATAAAAGTTCACGGGGTTGGGGTAATATATTAGCATGAATAGAGGATTGGCTAACTAACACAAAACAGAAAGTCAGGATAAATGGGTCATTTTTCGGTTGGCAAACAATGACTAGTGGGGTGCCGCAGGGATTGGTGCTGGGCCCTCAACTATTTACAATCTAAATTAATGACTTGGATGAAGGGACCGAGTGTAATGTAGCCAAGTTTACTGATGATACAAAGATGGGTGGGAAAGCAAATTGTGAGGAGGATACAAAAAATCTGCAAAGCGATATAGACAGGCTAAGTGAGTGGGCAAAAATTTGGCAGATGGAGTATAATGTGGGAAAATGTGAGGTTATCCACTTTGCCAGAACAAATAGAAAAGCAAATTGTAATTTAATAGAGAAAAATTGCAAAGTGCTGCAGTACAGAGGGACCTTAGGATCCTTTTGCATGAAACACAAGAAGTTAGTATTATATTTGTACTGTACCTATGAATGACTCCATGAGGCAATGTGTTGTACTCAAACTGTAGTGACCTTGATCCTTTATTCCTAATTCCAGAGTGAGGCAGCCGCATGGTGGCTCCCCTTTTTATACAGCCCCTGCCACCAGGGCAGGACAGGAAACCCCGGTCTCCACCAGTTGCACCCTCTAGTGGTGCCAGCATAGTATATACTCAGTGTAAATCTTATTGATAGTACATCAGGTAAACAAGTCTCAATCTTATGCAACTATACAGTGACTACACAGAGAGTATATCTATAGTCTGCATATATAACTTCACTCTCCCCTAAGTCCTTTGTGCCAATTACCTTTGCACTATGTGCTCTGGCTTAGCTCTCCCCAGACTTAAGTGCCAATAGCCCTTGCATCTTGGCTGTGCTTTGGCTTGGCTCTCTCCCTGTTAACCCCCAAGTCCTTTTGCCACAACGTTGGGTAGTGGTTACCAGTTTGGATGGTTCGATGATGCAGTGGAGGTTCCAGAGTGTTCTGGGTATGATCCATGTGTGTGTCCATGGCTACATACATCCATTTCCGCCCCCCACAATGAGATCATGCAGCTGGCCCGTTAAATAAACATACAAGATCAGACACAGTGCAAGTACAAAGAAAGGAAGAAAAACAATTTTTTTTTTACAGTTTGTATCGTGACACCTTGGTTCAGTGATTTACATTCGTTACGTTTTATGGTCGAGTGCCAGGAATGGGTAGATTGCATAATTAGTTCAGTCATGGTCAGTACTGAGGTAGCAGTACAGGTATGCGAGGATGTTAGTTCCAGAGCAACCGGACGGGGTCCTAGTCGTCTGATGGCAGCGCGGGGCCCCCTGCTAGCGGAATGGGCTTGGTTCGCTCACCTTGCCAGGACTCAGGGTCTTTGCCATTGCCTAGTGGTGGGCAGAGCTACCGATGTGTGTGGCCTCTCTGTCCTCCTTTGATGGCTGCAGAGTCTTCTGCCTGCTCTCTAACGGTGTTGGGAACCTGGCTGTTCCAGGTCCTGTTTGGGGAATTCGTTGGTTCTGACCTTTCACTCCTGGACATGGCCGAGGTAACGACTGGGTCTGGGGGCTGCGCAGACAACGGCGGCAGTTTTCGTTTCCAGGTCCATGGCGAATAGTGCCATCGGGTGCCTGCAGCGTGGGATAGACCTGGGGCAGGGCACCTTTACCCTCCTGAATTCGCTCGCTTGCTACTTTTGGGGACACTCTATTCCCGACATCTCGCAACATTTTGTTCTTTACATTCTTAATTGGTTTGTTACATTGATTGCCATGCATACAATGTCTCTTTAAGTTCAGTTGGGTATAGGTTTCCTTTAAGAGAACCCTGCCACGCCATGCTGCACCTTGCTGCAGCAGGGACGCCATCTTGCCTCTGTCCTTGAGGTGGACTGCCCTGATCCTTCTCTCCTGCGATTCTGCCACAAAAGCTGGAAGAGTGCCTGTGAATTCGCTCTTCCTCCCCAGGAGTCCTGCCACTAGAGCCGGGAAGGTACTTTTAGGCCGTTCTGATCGGATCATTGCCACGCAGTCATGATGGACGGTCTGTGCCTCAGGTGCTGCCCTGGTCTGTTCTCTGGTGCCTGGCCCAAGCGAAGGTGAGGTTTTGCTCTGCCTCTGAGCATGGAGGACATCGATTGCTGGAGTGAAGAGGTCTTCCCATTGCCACTGGATCTTCCCCATCCACCTTCTTCCGAGTAGCGTTGGACCATCACCTGCAACAATCCACAGCGGTACTTTGTGCACCACGCCATCATGGATTACACTTGCATCTGCACTACCAAGTACTGGAACCAGCTCGGGTCGTTTTTCATTCTATAGCCTCTCGAAGGCATCCTGGCTCATCACTGACTGGCTCGCTACCGTGTCCACTTCCATGAAGACTGGAATGCCGTTTATCTTGAATTTCATCTTCACTGGAGGACAATCGGTGGTGCAGGTAATACACTTCTTTTTGGGGCTGAGCTGCCTCTGGCCAAAACATGGATTCAAAGTCATCTACTGACTCCTCTGCTAGACGGTGAGTCGTATTTCTTTTACACATATGCTGGAGGTGGCCCTTCATGTTACAGGCTTTGCGTACGTACTCAGCAAATTAACACTGGTGAGCCCTATGGTTTCCTCTGCAATGCCAGCATGGTGCTACTCGATTAGCACTCCTCGGCGGACTCTGAGTTCTGGAACCCTGAGCTCTATGCTCTCTGCCCTGGGCAGAGCCATGTTCTACAGTCTTGCCTGTGAAAGGCATAGTACTTGCCAGGTTTGAGTCCACAGGATGAATAATTTGCTTGCTGCTGCAGGTCGAGGTCATGAATGCGTGACTGATGCTGATAGCTTTCTGTAGGTTGACTGTGGTGTCGGCAGATAATAGCTTATGAAGGAGGCCCTCGTGGCCAATTCCTATAACGAAGATGTCTCGTAATGCTTCGTTGAGTGTGTGCCAAAATCACACGGTGCCGCAAGTCTCCTGAGGTCGGCAGCATATTTTACAATCTCCTGGCACTCAGGTCTGCGATGAGTGTAGAAACTATGCCTAGCCATGAGGATGCTCTCTTTTGGTTTAAGTTGGTCGCGAATTAATTCAGTCAGCTCATCGTATCTCTTATCCTTGGTCTTCGTGGGTGCTAGTAAGTCCCTGACGAGGTGATCGACCTCGGGCCCACAACTGGTCAGCAGTATAGCCTTGCGCTTCTCCGCCAATGTGTCTGTCTCCCCTGCCAGGTCATTTGCCACGAAATATAGTTCAAGCCTTTCCGTGAAGGCATCCCAATCATCATCCTCTGCGAAGTCTTTTAGTGTGCCAAAGGTAGCCATAATATCATGTGAACGTCCTTATTTTCGTCGCCAGTTATTATGTTTGTACTGTACCTATGAATGATTCTACGAGGCAATGTGCTGTACTCAAACTGTCATGACCTTGGTCCTTTATTCCTAACTCCAGAGCGAGGCAGCTGCATGGTGGCTCCCCTTTTATATAGCCCCTGCCACCAGGGCAGGACAGGAATCCCAGTCTCTACCAGTTGCACCCTCTAGTGGTGCCAGCATGTATATACACAGTGTAAACCTTATTGACAGTACATCAGATAAACAAATCTCCATCTTATGCAACCATACAGTGACTACACAGAGAGTATATCTATAGTCTGCATATATAACAGTTAGTATGCAGGTACAGCAGTTATCATGGGTGACTTTAATCTGGTAGCAATACGGTGGAGGAGGATTTCCTGGAGTGTATAAGGGATGGTTTTCTAGACCAACACATCGAGGAACTAACTAGAGAGCTGGCCATCCTAGACTAGGTGTTGTGTAACGAGAGAGGATTAATTAGCAATCTTGTTGTGTGAGGCCCCTTGGGGAAGAGTGACCATAATATGGTAGAATTCTTCATTAAGGTGGAGAGTGACACAGTTAAATCAGAGACTAGAGTCCTGAACTTAAGAAAAGGTAACTTCGATGGTATGAGACATGAATTGGCTAGGATAGACTGGTGAATAATACTTAAAGGGTTGGCGGTGGATAGGCAATGGCAGATATTTAAAGATCACATGGATGAACTTCAACAATTGTATATCCCTGTCTTGCATAAAAATAAAACGGGGAAGGTGGCTCAACTGTGGCTAACAAGGGAAATTAGGGATAGTGTTAAATCCAAGGAAGAGGCATATAAGTTGTCCAGAAAAAGCAGCAAACCTGAGGACTGGGAGAAATTTAGAATTCAACAGAGGAGGACAAAGGGTTTAATTATGAGGGGGAAAATAGAGTATAAGAGTAAGCTTGCAAGGAATATAAAAACTGACCGCAAAAGCTTCTATAGATATGTGAAGAGAAAAATATTCATGAAGACAAATGTAGGTTCCTTGCAGTCAGAATCAGGTGAATTTATAATGGGGAACCAAGAAATGGCAGACCAATTGAACAAATACTTTGGTTCTGTCTTCACAAAGGAAGACACAAATAACCTTCCGGAAATACTAAGGGACCGAGGGTCTAGCGAGAAGGAGGAACTGAAGGAAATCCTTATTAGGCAGGAAATTGTGTTAGGGAAATTGATGGGATTGAAAGCCCATAAAATCCCAGGGCCTGATAGTCTGCATCCCAGAGTACTTAAGAAAGTGGCCCTAGAAATAGTGGATGCATAGGTGGTCATTTTCCAACATTCTATCGACTCTGGATCAATTCTTATGGATTGGAGGGTAGCTAATCTAACCCCACTTTTTAAAAAAGGAGGGAGAGAGAAAATAAATGTTGAAATCAATTATTAAAGATGTAATAGCAGCACATTTGGAAAGCAGTGACAGGATCCAAGTCAGCATGGATTTATGAAAGGGAAATCATGCTTGACAAATCTTCTAGAATTTTTTGAGGATGTAACTAGTAGAGTGGACAAGGGAGAACCAGTGGATGTGGTGTATTTAGACTTTCAAAAGGTTTTTGACAAGGTCCCGCACAAGAGATTAGTGTGCAAAATTAAAGCACATGGTATTGGGGGTAATGTATTGACGTGGATAGAGAACTGGTTGGCAGATAGGAAGCAAAGAGTAGGAATGAATGGGTCCTTTTCAGAACGGCAGGCAGTGACTAGTGGTGTACCGCAAAGTTCAGTGCTGGGACCCCAGCTATTTAAATATACATTAATGATTTAGACGAAGGAATTGAATGTAATATCTCCAAGTTTGCAGATGACACTAAGCTGGGTGGCAGTGTGAGCTGTGAGGAGAATGCTAAGAGGCGGCAGAGTGACTTGGACAGGTTAGGTGAGTGGGCAAATGCATGGCAGAAGCGGTATAATGTAGATAAATGTGAGGTTATCCACTTTGGTGGCAAAAACAGGAAGGCAGATTATTATCTGAATGGTGACAGATTGGGAAAAGGGGAGGTACAACAAGACCTGGGTGTCATGGTACATCAGTCATTGAAAGTTGGCATGCAGGTACAGCAGGTGGTGAAGAAGACAAATGGCATGTTGGCCTTCATAGCAAAAGGATTTGAATATAGGAGCAGGGAGGTCTTACTGCAGTTTTACAGGGCCTTGGTGAGGCCACACTTTGAATATTGTGTACAGTTTTGGTCTAATCTGAAGAAGGACATTCTTGCTATTGAGGGAGTGTAGCGAAGGTTCACCAGACTGATTCCCAGGATGGCAGGACTGACATATGAAGAAAGACTGGATCGACTAGGCTTATATTCACTGGAATTTAGAAGAATGAAAGGGGATCTCATAGAAACATATAAAATTCTGATGGGATTGGACAGGTTAAACGCAGGCAGAATGTTCCCGATGTTGGGGAAGTCCAGAAATAGGGGTCACAGTCTCAGGTTAAGGGATAAGCCATTTAGGACCGAGATGAGAAACTTCTTCACTCAGAGAATTGTGAACCTGTGGAATTCTGTATGACAGAAAGTTGTTGAGGCCAGTTCGTTAAATATATTCAAATGGGAGTTAGATGTGGCCCTTACGGCTAAAAGGATCAAGGGGTATGGAGAGAAAGCAGGAATGGGGCACTAAAGTTTCAAAAATGATCAGCCATGATCATATTGAATGGTAGTGCAGGCTTGAAAGGCCAAATGGCCTATTCCTGCACCTATTTTCTACGTTTCTATGTTAATCAGGAAGGCCAATGGAATGTTGACCTTTGTTGCAAGGGGGATAGAATATAAAAGCAGAGAAGTCCTGTTACAACTGTATAGGGTATTGGTAAGGCCACACCTAAAGTACTGTGTACAGTTTTGGTCTCCGTATTTAAGGAGTGATATACTTGCATTGGCGGCTGTTCGGAGAAGGTTCACTAGGTTGAATCCGGAGATGAGGGGGTTGACTTATGAGGATAGGTTGAGTAGATTGGGCCTATACACATTGGAGTTCAGAAGAATGAGAGGTGATCTTATCGAAACATATAAGATAATGAGAGGACTCGACAAAGTGGATGCAGAGAGGATATTTCCACTCAAAAGGGAAACTAAAACTAGGGGATTGTTTAGAAGGCCCCCGCCCGCCCAAGTGCTGCCCAAAGGATCGCCAATGGCCGCCGAGGTACCAGACGATACTTTGAGGTGGGCTTTCATCGGAGAGGTCCCTCAAAGGTTGGCGGGCGGCAATTGAGCGACTTACGTCAGCAATCTAGGCGGTAGCGGCGGAAGTTCCCATTCTCGGCGGCAAAGGCTGGAGTCGGGCCCACGGAGGGTTGAAGACCTGAAAAGCAAAAGCATTAAAAAAAACATCTGAAGACCTTCAGCGGACCCCATCCAGTTAAGTCTCTGTGAAAAAAAAAGTTCACTGACCTTTTTCCCACGAACTTCCTACTCACCGTCGGGGACAGACCAGCCTCCAGCCAGTGGTCCACCCCCATTCTGGCGCTTACTCCTGCCGACTCCCACCCGCAGGAATCTGGCAGCTCGGTGGGCGGGAGGTCACTTACGCCACTCGGCCATCCGCTGACGTCAGTGGGCGGTTCCTGCCGGCTCTCACCTCCCGCCCGCTTCAACCCACCTCGAATGTGGCACTGGGCGGATCTTCACGAGGAATGTTGGTGGCAGCGGGCGGTAAGGTGATCAAATTTGGACCCATACTCTCAGAATAAGGGACCACCCATTTAAAATGGGAATGAGAAGGAATTTCTTCTCTCAGAGGGTTGTAAGTCTGTGGAATTCACTGCCCCAGAGAGCTGTGGGGGCTGGGTCATTGAATATGTTTAAGGAGGAGAGAGATAGATTTTTGAGTGATAAGGGAATAAAGGGTTATGGGGAGTGGGCAGGGAAGTGGAGCTGAGTCCATGATCTAATCAGCCATGATCTTATTAAATGGCGGAGCAGGCTCGAGGGGCCAAATGACCTACTCCTGCTCCTATTTCTTATGTTCTTATGTTCTTTAGCCTGAATGTTGTCCAGGTCTTGCTGCATGCAGGCACGGATTAATCCTTTATCTGAGGAGTTGCGAATGGAACTGAACACTTTGCAATAATCAGCAAAGATCCTCATCTCTGACGTTATAATGGAGGGAAGATCATTGATGAAGCAGCTGAAGATGGTTGGGCCTAGGACACTGCCCTGAGGAACTCCTGCAGCGATGTCCTGGGGCTGAGATGATTGGCCTCTAACCACCACAATCATCTTCCTTTGTGCTCGGTATGACTCCAGCCGGTGGAGAGTTTTCCTCCTGATTCCCATTGACTTCAGTTTTACTAAGGGCTCCTTGATGCCACACCCGGTCAAATGCTGCCTTGATGTCAAGGGCAGGCAATCTCACCTCACCTCCGGAATTCAGCTTTTTGTCCATGTTTGGACCAAGGCTGGAATGAGTTCTGGTGCCTGGTGGCTGTGGCAGAACCCAATCTGAGCATTGGTGAGCAGGTTATTGGTGAATAAGTACCACTTGATTGCAGTGTCGATGACATCTTCCATCACTTTGCTGATAATTGAGAGTAGAATAATGGGGTGTTAATTGGCTGGATTGAATTTGTGATGCCTTGTTTTGGATAGGACATACCTGGGCAGTTTTTTATATCGTTGGTTAGACGCCAGTGTTGTAGCAATACTGGAACAGCTGTATTAATCATTCTTTCTCTGAGATGTGCAACGGTCACCACACGTTAAAAAAATCCATGCAAGACATCTTCCACCCCTTCAATTGGAGTTCAGAACTGGAACATCGGGTCCTTCACTGAAACATCTGTGAACTCATGTGGAAGCAAGTTATCCTCGTTCGAGGGACCGCCTATGATGATGTCGATTAATCTATTGCATTCTCATGTAGATGAGAAATAGGAGGGCTCAAGAATAGACCCTTGGGGGACTCTGGAGGTAACCATGCAGGAGTGAGAAGAAAAGCCATTGCAGGAGCTTCTCTGGCTACGACTAGATAGATAGGAATGAAGCCAAGCGAGTGCAGTCTCACCCAACTGGACAACTCTGACTCTCCCTTTCACTACTACCCACTTTATTTCTCTCTCTCTCTCTGTCTCCTTGTCTCTTCTCTTTGTATCTGTCTCTTTCTCTCTGTTTCTCAGTCTCTCTGTCTGTATGTATCTCTTGCATTGTGCTTTATCTCTCACTCTCCATTTTTCTTTCTGTCTCACTCTCTTTCTCTCTGTCTTTGTCTCTCAAACTCTCTATCCCTCTTTCTGTCTCTCTCTTTCCTTCTCCTCTGTCTCCTTGTTTCTGTATGTCTCTCTCTGCCTGTCTTGCTTTTGCTGTGCTTAATCTGGGTCTTTCTGTCTCTCTCCCACACTCTCTCTGAATCAATGCTTCAGGACTTAAACATTTCAGGAGTTTGTATGATGTCATGAATCACAAGATGAAATCAGAGTCATGTGTCGTTGCCAGAAACTCATCGAGTGTGACTCACACTGGCACACGCTTCAAGCCACGTTTCATTTTTATAAAATGTTTCCAACTTTCCCATTTGAATGTTATTATCTAGATTCTGCTACCATGACCGATATTTTCTTATTATTGTTGACTTCTGCAGGATAACAGAGGGCGATTTGAACATTCCCCTCCAGGCGGGGATGCAGTGGGAGCGTGTGGTAAGATATCAGGGCAGTGGGGGTTATCCCTGTCTTCAACCATTTTTGCCAGTTCGTACTCAGGTACCGGAGCAGAAGGGGCCTAACTTAATTGGCACTGTCACATCCTGATGATGTCATCAGGACACGTAGGCCTGCCAGCAAAAGCACGAATGTTCCTGGCCACAGGGCAACAACAACAACAACTTGCATTTATACAGCGCCTTTAACATAGTGAAACGTCCCAAGGCGCTGCACTGGAGTATTATGAGATTAAAAATTTGACACCAAGCCACATAAGTAGAAATTAGCGCAGGTGACCAAAAGCTTGGTCAAAGAGGTTGTAAAGTCCTGTCCCTGCAGTACAGATTCACATGAGGCACATACTGAAGTCAAGGTCACTCAGGACCTGCACCTTTATTACACAGCTCTCGAATGCCTCACTTGCCTGAGACCTGTCTTTATATACCTGTGTGGAACAGGTATCCAGTGTTTCCTGCAAGTGCACCCCTGGTGGTAAGGTAAGCTTGTGGTTACAGGTCATCTCTAGTTACAGTCATGTATAGCATGGTAAGATACAGTTATGTACAGTAGTGTGAGATACATGACATCACCCTCCCCAAAGGTCTTATTGTCTTTATAGGTTCAGTCTCTCAGGTGCTCTATGCTCTCGCGTGGAGCGTCTTAGTTGTGGTTCAGTTGTTTGCCTTGGTGCCTGTTTTTCTTCCGGTGTGATTGCTGGTATCTCGCCTGGGTTGTCTGTTTTGTTCAGTATGATTGTTGGTGTCTCACCTGGGCTGTCTGTTGGGATTGCCCTTTCCTCAGTCTGTCCACCAGGTGTGGTGTGAGTTCCACATTGTGGTCTGCCTCTGGTTCAGCAGTGTTGTTGGTAAATCTACTTTTGACTTGGTCTACATGCCTCCGGCAGGTTTGGCCATTGTCCATTTGTACCACCAGTAGCCTGTTTCCTTCCTTGCCTGTTACTGTCCCTGCAAGCCATTTGGGACCCCTGCCATAGTTTAGCACAAACACTTTGTCCCCTATCTCATTCCACCTCCCCCTTGAATTTCGGTCATGGTACGCAGTTAGCTTACAGCGCTTTGCCTCAACGATTTCATGTATGTCTGGGAGGATTAATGAGGATCAAGGATCTTGCCTTGTTTAATGATTTGCACTGCTCGCTCCGCCTGGCCATTGGAAGCCGGCTTGAACAGTGCCATCTTAACGTGATTTATGCCGTGGTCACTTATGAAATCTTGGAATTCTGTGCTGGTGAAGCGCGGACCATTGTCACTGACCAATATGTCAGGAATTCCGTGCGTTGCAAACATAGTTCCAAGGCTCTCCACAGTGGTGGAGGTGGTGCTCGAGTTTAAAATGGTGCATTCGATCCACTTTGAAAATGTATCTACAACTACGAGGAACATTTTGCCCATGAATGGGCCCGCATAGTCTACGTGCACCCGCGACCACGGTTTGGTGGGCCAGGGCCAGGAGCTCAGGGGGGCCTCCCTGGGGGCATTACTGAGTTGGGCACAAGTGGTGTACCGCCGGACGCAGAGCTCCAAGTCCGCGTCAATGCCAGGCCACCAGACGTGGGATCTGGCTATGGCCTTCATGAGAATGATCCCCGGGTGCTCGCGGTGGAGCTCCCGGACAAATGCCTCTCTGCCTCGCAGAGGCATAACTACTCGGCTGCCCCACATCAGGCAGTCTGCTTGTAGTGACAGCTCATGCATGCGCCTATGGAAAGGTTTTATCTCCTCAGGGCAGGCATCGCGATCCTCTGCCCAGTCACCAGTTAAGACACTTCTTTTTACTAAGGATAACGTGGGGTCGCTGGTCGTCCAGGCTCTGATTTGGCGAGCTGTCATGGGTGAACCTGTGGATTCAAAGGCATTGATTGCCATGACTATCTCACAGTCCTGTTCGTCAGACCCTTCCGTGGTCGCCAGGGGTAGCCTGCTAAGTGCGTCGGCACATTTGTCTGTGCCTGGTCTGTGCCTTATGGTATAGTTGTAGGACGCCAGCATGAGTGCCCACTGTTGAATGCGCGCCGAGGCGTTGGCATTTATTGCCTTGCTCTCGGATAGTAGGGACGTGAGGGACTTGTGGTCGGTTTCTAACGCGAACTTGGCCCCTAAAAGGTATTGGTACATTTTTTTGACACCGTACACGCACGCGAGCGCCTCCTTCTCCACCATTCCGTACCCGCGCTCCGCCTGCGAAAGTGACCTGGAGGCATAAGCTATGGGTTGTAATTTACCCGCACCATTGACATGTTGTAAAACGCACCCGACCCCGTACGCTAATGCATCACATGTGAGAACTAGCTTTTTACCTGCATCAAAGAAAGCCAAAACATTTTTGGAACACAGAAGGTTGCGTGCCTTATTGAAGGCGCGTTCCTGGGCGTCCCCCCAAAACTAATCGCACCCCTTTCTGAGTAGCATGTGGAGAGGCTCCAGCAGCGTGCTTAAGTTCTGCATAAAGTTTGCAAAGTAATTGAGTAGCCTGAGAAAGGCGCACAGTTCCGAGACATTCCGGGGCCTGGATGCCAGGCGAATTGCTTCTGTTTTGGACTCTGTTGGGCGGATTCCATCAGCGGCAATCCTTCTGCCCAAAAATTCAACCTCGGGCACGAGAAACAGGCACTTGGATTTCTTAACTCTTAGGCCTACCCGATCCAACCGCTTTAATACTTCCTCCAAATTGCGGAGATGGGAGTCGGTGTCCCTGCCCGTGATAAGTATGTCGTCTTGAAATACAATCATCCCCGGGATGGACTTGAGCAGACTCTCCATGTTGCACTGGAATATAGCAGCTGCCGACCTGATGCCGAATGGGCATCGATTGTACATGAAAAGGCCTCGATGTGTGTTGATGGTGGTGAGTAGCTTAGACTCTTCGGTCAGTTCTTGCGTCATGTATGCAGATGTGAGATCTAGTTTTGAGAAAAGTTTACCTCCAGCCAATGCGGCAAATAAGTCCTCCGCTCTGGGTAGTGGGTATTGGTCCTGTAGGGAGACTCTGTTTATGGTAGATTTATAATCCCCACAAATTCGTACGGATCCATCAGGCTTCATGACTGGGACGATGGGACTTGCCCAGTCGCTAAATTCCACGGGTGAGATAATGCCTTCCCGCAGAAGCCTCTCCAATTCATGTTCAATCTTTTCCCTCATCACATAGGGCACAGCTCTAGCCTTGTGATGGACCGGTCTAGCATCCTGTGTGATGTAGATTTTGACTTTAGCCTCTTTGAAAGTGCCCACACCTGGCTGAAAGAGATGTTCAAATCGACTTAGAACTGTTGAGCAGGAGGTCCATTCCTCTGATGACATGGCACGAACATCATCCCATTCCAATTTAGTTTTGCCAGCCAGCTTCTCCCCAGCAGTGCTGGAGATCTCCAGGGACAATTCACAGGGGAAGTTGGTTCACTGTCCCTTTGTGTGTGACTGAGAGCATGGCGCTGCCAAGGACTGGGACGATTTCTTTGGTATAGGTCCTTAGTTTTGTATCGACCCTTGTGAGTTTTGGTCTGTCTCTTTTGTGCGGCCACAGCTGTTCAAATTGTTGAGCGCTCATGAGAGATTGACTCGCTCCCGTATCCAGCTCCATGTTGACGGGTATCCCGTTGAGTAGGGCCCTCATCATTATTGGAAGCGTCTTGTTGTAAGAGCAGTGACCATTGATCGTGTTGACCCGCTGTACATCCGTGTCCCGGGTACTGTCCCCACCGTCTTCTGGTCCGCTTTCTGACCCTTCCGATTCGTATACCAGCCGAGCTGCCGTTTTTCTGCAGGGCCAGATGCCCTGTATAGTTGCAGTTTCTGCAAACAGCATGCTGAAATCGACACCCCCTTGTTAAGTGCCTTCCCCCACATCTCCATCACAGACCGCTTCCATTGTTTCCAAAGGATGAGCTGCGTCTGGCTGATCTCTCTTGAGCCTCTCTCAGTTTGTAGTTGATTGCTCGCATTGTGGGTTGATGAAGTAGGAACGGCCGTTCATGTGGCCTTTGATGGCTTCTGGCGCCACTGCCTGCTGTTGAGAGCCTGCTCTCCTGCCTTTGTCTGTGTGTGAGGGTAGCGGCTTGTTTCACGCTGTGAACCCCTTGATCCGATGTTTCATTAGTTGTCGTACCCGCAGTGTAGATCAATCTCATTTCTTCTTCTCCTGCTAAGAATGTCTGTGCAACCAGTGCTGCTGCCTCTAGGGTCAAGTTCTTGGGTCTCTATAAGCCTTCGGAATATGCCTGCGTGGCCTATTCCTTCAATAAAAAAGTCTCTCAGTACTTCTCTCCTTAGTTCATCGGAGAACTCACATAAGCTAGCCAACCTCTGAAGTTCCGCCACAAAGTCGGGTATGCTCTGGCCCACACAGCATCTGTAGTTGTAGAACCTGTGTCTGGCCATGTGTAGGCTGCTCACTGGCTTCAGGTGGTCTCTTACCAGTGTGCTCAACTCTTCAAACGACTTGCTTGCTGGTTTCTCGGGTGCCAGCAGGTCCTTCATTAAGGCGTATGTTTTCGAGCCACAGCTGGTCAAGAGATGGGCTCTTCTCTTGTCTGCCTTATCGTCGCCTAACCAGTCTTTGGTTACAAAGCTTTGCTGGAGCCTTTCTATAAAGTCCTCCCAATTATCTCCAGCATTGTATTTTTCATCTGAGCCGTTGGTTGCCATTCTGTGGATTCTGTAATCCTGTAACTCATCGCCACTGTAAAGTCCTGTCCCTGCAGTACAGATTCACACGAGGCACATACTGAAGTCAAGGTCACTCAGGACCTGCACCTTTATTACACAGCTCTCGAATGACACACTTGCCTGAGACCTGTCTTTATATACCTGTGTGGAACAGGTATTCAGTGTCTCCTGCAAGTGCACCCCTGGTGGTAAGGTAAGCTTGTGGTTACAGGTCATCTCTAGTTACAGTCATGTATAGCATGGTAAAATACAGTTATGTACAGTAGTGTGAGATATACGACAGAGGTAGGTTTTAAGGAGCACCTTGAAGGAGGCAAGAGAGGTAGAGAGGCAGAGAGGTTTAGGGAGGGAGTTCCAAAGCTTGGGGCCCAGGCAACAGAAGGCACGGCCACCGATGGTGGAGTGATTATAATAAGGGATGCTCAGGAGGGAAGAATTAGAGGAGCATAGACATCTCGGGGCTGTGGGGCTGGAGGAGCTTACAGAGATAGGGAGGGGCAAGGCCATGGAGAGATTTGAAAATAAGGAAGGAGAGGCTTTATTAAAAAAATAAAACTTTCTCTAATGTAATTAATATAAAGTATTACTATAAGAAAATATTTTAGTGCTGAGTTAACTTTAAAAAGAGCACATTAGAATTTGAATGTCCGTAAAAATTTTAATGCTTTGGTAAATCTGATGGTGCGGCCTCTGTGCAGAAGAGTGTTGCCATGGTAACGACATTAATCGACGCCAGTTACTTTCCTTTAGCAGTGTGCGGCTGGGCAGTCAAGCAGTGAAATGGATCAATGAGAACCAATGTTTGCTGAGTAATCTAATTTGCTGGATGCAGAAATAGTGTCAAATGAAGCTCTGTGTCGATATGTCCTGCAATTGACCTTTGAACAGGAGGAGGGACAAAATACAAAAAATTCACGGATTGAGATCAGCATAAATTGGTCTGTATTTTCTCTCTGGGCCCCGAGGATAGAAACAGAATGTTCATCTTCAATTTGACATCTGGGAGCTGTTCCTTGTCCTAAACACATTACATTTTTGGGACTGCCCCATTTAGCCGCTTATTAATGAAACATTACCTCTACCATTAAACACATTCCTGCTCTGTGCCATTACCAAAATAACAGGGGTGATGCTTCTTAATGGGAATGGTCACTTAAAGGGAACCGCATCTTTCAGTGAAGGCTCCTCCTGCCTTCTAAAGTGTTTAATTAATGGGAGCAATTGGGATCAAGCAAACCGGTAGTGTCTGCAGAAGTGCTCTCATTTGGCCCACTCTCCCGAGATGCGGCGACTTTGTGCGCTCAAAACGGCGCAACAAAACTGACTAACAAATCTGGCCGCTCTGCTGTGTGTCCCGGATCCTGGCACGGCGTTTCTCGTCGAGTGGGGGGGCGGAGCTACAGTCCTGCGCTGAAAACAGTGCCAGCAGCTGTCCACATGCGCAGTAGCTCCTCCCATGAGCGTGATGATGATGCCTGCAGCGTGGGACCCAACGCGTCCCGCCCCTATCCCGGGCCGTGTGGTCTGCCGCACAGGCCGGCCACTGCCTTCCCAAGCTGAGGGCTACAAGAAACAGGTTGGTGGGGGGAAGGATTTTGATCAGGGTGGGGGGGGGGGGGGGGGGGAGAGATTTGATCGGGCGGGGGGGGGGGGGGGAAGAGATTTAATCGGAGGGGGGAAAGAGTTTTGATTGGGGGGGGGGAAGAGATTTGATTGGGGGGGGGAAGAGTTTTGATTGGGGGGGAATAGATTTGATCGGGGTAGGGGAAGAGCTTTGATCGAGGGGGAAGAGATTTGATCGGAGCGGGGGGGAAGAGTTTTGATCGGGGGGAAGAGATTTGATCGGAGGGGGGGAAGAGTTTTGATCGAGGGGGAAGAGATTTGATCGGAGGGGGGGAAGAGTTTTGATCGGAGGGGGGGAAGAGTTTTGATCGGGGGAAAGAGATTTGATCGGAGGGGGGGAAGAGTTTTGATCGAGGGGAAAGAGATTTGATCGTAGGGGGGGAAGAGTTTTGATCGGGGTGGTGGGTGGGGGGGGGGGGAGGAGAAAGAATCTTCAAAGATTTTCCAGTACTTTAATATCTAACTACCTTTACTAAAAATTCCCTTACAGCTCACCCATTACTGCACAGAATTCTAAAATATTACTAATTATCAGAGTCACACTATGCAATGCTGAACACCAAAATTTAAGTTTATATTTTGACATGCTTTTTTTTGTTAAGTCTAACGTTGTAAATTTTTAAACCTAGTCGGGGCAATTCTTTGGTGTTGCAGATGTCAAAATCCAATGTGGTGTGATGCTGCACACGAATCCATTAGGCGAGAGCGTTGGTGCTCTTGATCCATTATTTACAAAGAAAACCCTCTCCTTGCTTAAATGGCCCCTATACTTCAGCCTTCATTATTTATTCTTGTAAAAACCCTATTCTCAGTTTAATCAGGCTGATAGCACCTACACCCTGTCCAGTCTCGCTGATTGAGATGTAAAAACAACCTAGCATTCTTATCATAACACTGTCATTTGGAGGCTACCTGCACTGATTTCTTAACTCTCTGCAAGGGTTTTCTGTGCGGCCACAAGTGGCCACCTACGCTGACCTAAGTTAGTTTGGAGCAACTATTAGCTGTCTAAACTGGCTTAAATGGCTGGTAACGCCCCCTTTTGAAAAAAAACGAAACAAAAATGTTTTTTTACTAACTCACTTACACTGGCACAAATTAAATGTGCAGAATGGGGATTTTTAAGATATTCCAGAAAAATCAAGTTGCTCCAAAAAAAACGGAGCCAAATTTGGGCTCTTTAAGTGGTAGCTGTTGGAAAGCCACTAAAAACATGTGGTGATGCACAAAAAAAAGTGTTGCTGCGTTTAAAAGAAATGTGGAATCTCTGTAACGATGCAATGATGTGGCTCTGTCTGGTAAACAATGCAAGGCTGGCCTGTAACACTTTCGTCCGATTTCCCACATTACAGCAGTGACTACACTCCAAAAGTACTTCATTGGCTGTAAAGCGCTTTGAGACGTCCGATGGTCGTGAAAGGCGCTATATAAATGCAAGTCTTTCTTTCTTTTTCAATGGCAGCTAAAGATGGAATTTGCTCTCCAGCTGTGCCCGTCTCTATCTCTCAGCCATAATCTCCCTGGTGTGTACTGCCCCATTACAAGAGATATGTATAATCTCCATGAGCATAGGTCAATATAATAGCAGATGTGAAATCCCACGGTTGATTGCTCTGGTATGTCTCGCTGATTGGACATGATGGATTGGTCTCCACTAACACTGAGAAGAAACAAACTTAATAGACAGCAGTGATCTGAGATGTCAGGCACCTATTTTTCATTTACAATTACGTGCACTTAAACAAGTCGTTAAATTTGCTGCAATGTCCTTCACACAATGCATTACTTTTGGAGTTTGTCCAATTCAGACTGTTTCCGAGTGTGTGTTTGGAGTTTTTCTTTGCAAGGTGGTGTTTTTGCCCTCTGATCATGTGTCTACCTTATCCCACAATCTGTTTCCCATTGCCACTGCGGCTCCTTCTTAAAAATTCATTCTCGGGATGTGGGCGTCGCTGGCAAGGCCGGGCATTAACTGGCCATCTTTAGTTGCCCTGAGGTAGTGATGGTGGGTCATCAGAGAATGGCTAAGCGTCACCCATATTGGTGTGGGACTAGAGTCACGTGTAGGCCGGACCGGGTCAGGATGGCAAGTTTCCTTCCCAAAAGTGCATTCGTGAAGCAGTGGGGTTTTTAAACGACAATCTGACAGTTTCATGGTCACTTTAATTGATACTAGCTCTTTATTTGCAGATTTAAAATAAAACTGAATTCAAGTTCTCAAAGTGCCATGGTGGGAGTTAAACTCATGTTTTACCGTATTATGACATAACCACTACATGCTGTAACCTTATCTTAGCCGAAGAGCTCATGGCCGAAATCACAGCAACAAAGATATTGTAAACGCTTCTGATAAGGATATGTATTGGTGGGTGTGTGTGGTGGGGAGGGATACCCTGGGGGAGCTGCTCTAATGTTGTAGAACTCTCTCGATTTCCATTTCAACGGCTTCTACAATGCGCGGGCGATCCACTCTGCTAGGTTACTGCCCAAGTGGCGACATTGAAAATTACTCTCATTAGCTTTTTCACAAGTGTCAATTGTGGCTCAGTGTGTAGCACTCCTGCTTCTGAGTCAGAAGGTTGTGGGTTCAAGCCCCACTCCAGGGACTTGATCACATAAATCTTGACTTGCACTCCAGTGCAATGCTGAGGGAGCACTGCACTGTCAGTGGCGCTGTCTTTCGGATGAGATGTAAAACCAAGACCCCATCTGCTTTCTCAGGTGAATGTAAAAGATCCCATGGCAATACTTTGAAGAGCAGAGGAGTTATCCCTGGTGTTCTGGCCAATACTTGTCTGTCAATCAACATAACAAAAAAGCAGATTATCTGGTCATTGTCAGATTGCTGTTTGTGGGAGCTTGCTGTGTGCAAATTGG
Source organism: Pristiophorus japonicus (assembly GCF_044704955.1). Taxonomy (NCBI): domain Eukaryota; kingdom Metazoa; phylum Chordata; class Chondrichthyes; family Pristiophoridae; genus Pristiophorus; species Pristiophorus japonicus. The sequence goes on along the minus strand of NC_091989.1, from coordinate 67,685,436 downwards.
CTGCTGTGTTTCCCACATTACAACAGTGACTACACTCCAAAAGTACTTCATTAGCTGTAAAGTTCTTTGAGAGGACCAGTGGTCATGAAAGATGCTATATAAATCCAAGTCTTTCTCTTTCTTTTTCTTAACGTGTCACTCATCAACCCCAGCCCTGTAGCACCACCAAGAAGTAATTATTAGGTACCCCGCCACACAGCACTGCCTCCCGATTATCAAAATCCACAACGAGGCCTTGGACAACGTGGACCATTTTACCTCGGGAGCCTACTGTCAACAAGGGCAGATGTCGATGACGAAGTCCAACACCGCCTCCAGTGTGCCACTGTAGCCTTTGTCGCCTGAGGAAAAGAGTGTTTGAAGACCAGGGCCTCAAACCCGGTACCAAGCTCATGGTCTAGTATAGTATTAGGCAGTCCCTCATATCAAGGATGACCCGCTTCCACATCAAAAAGGGATGAGTTCACAGGTGTTTCAATGAGGGACCGAAGTACATCCTGAAGGGTGAATGATGCCTGTGCGTGGATTTTTTTTACGTGGGGTGACCATTGCACACCAGCCACCACATGGGCTTGACAGAGCTAGGTCTGGTCCAGTGGCAAGGGTCAACCAAGACGACTGGAGACCAGCTCTGCTGCACGGACCTAGAGCGCGCACACATCGCAGTGGACTGGCCCGAGCTGCCCCTGGGCCCAGGCCTCTTCTGGGCTGCGAACCCTAGCATCTCCTCGGCCCCGATCTTTCCGCCATGATCTCTCGCCGCTCCACCGCCCCGACCTCGCCACTCCTCTGCTGCTTGCCGCCTCTCTTGCTGTACCTGGGCCCCGCCGATGGTCCTGCCCACGTTCCAATCGGCGACCTAGATTTTGGTGACATCAATCCAATTGCCCTCCTGGAACGACTCACACTGCTCCCTGCAGCAGCTAGCTCAGCTCCTTTTATCCCTGACCTGCGGCGATGGTGTTCCCTCGCATGGTCTACAGGGCAGTAGTGATACCTGCCCTCCTATATACTTCAGACATGGACTATGTACAATAGACACCTCAAAGCACTGGAGAAATACCACCAACGCTGCCTCCCCAAGATCTGCAAATCCATTGGCAGGATAGACACAATGTCAGTGTTCTGGCTCAGGCCAACATCCCCAGCATTGAAGCTTTGACCATGCTCGACCAGCTCCAATGGACAAGTCACATTGTCTGCATGCCTGACACGAGACTACCAAAACAAGTGCTCTACTCGGAGTTCCGACACAGCAAGCGAGCCCCAGGTGGGCAGAGGAAACACTTCAGGGACACCTTCAAAGGCTCCTTGATAAAGTTCAACACCCCCACCGACACCTCGGAATCCCTGGCTCAAGGCTGTGCAAAGTGGAGGAAAAGCATCCAGAAAGGCGCCGAACTCCTCGAGTCTCTTCGTCGGGAGCAAGCTGAAGCCAAGCATAAACAGCGGAAGGAGCGCATGGCAACCCAGGCATCCCACCACCCACCCATTCCTTCAACCATCATCTGCCCCATCTGTGACAGAGACGGTAGGTCCTGCGTTGATTTCTTCAGTCACCTGAGAACTCATTTTTAGTGTGGACGCAAGTCATCCTCGACTCCGAGGGACTGCCGAAGAAGAAGATTAGGTGTCAGGCATGGCTCAGTGGTAGCACTCCCACTTCTATCTCAGAAGGTTGTGGGTTCAAGTCCCACTCCAGAGACTTGAGTTCCCAGTGCATTGATGAGAGAGTGCTGCACTGTCTGAGGTATCGTCTTTCAGATGACATGTTAAATCGAGACTGGTCTGCCCTCTCATGGCACTATTCAAAGGATAGTTCTCCTGTTATCCGGGCCAATATTTATCCCTCAACCAACATCTCTACAAACAGATTAGCTGGTTATTATTTTTGTGGAATCTTGCTGGGTGCAAATTGGCTGCTGTGTTTCCAACATTACAACCGTGACTATAGTTCAAAATTACTTCACTGGTTACAAAGCGCTTTGGGAAGTCCTGAGGCCTTGAAAGGCGCAATATAAATACAAGTCTTTCGTTCTTTATATTTTAATTACATTTTAATTTATAGTTGACAGTCTATTCATAGATGACTCAGCCTGTGCTAATGTCGTGACGGCCTTTATCTGAGTCCTTTGAGGTCTGGTGCAGGGTGTATCCATGCCCATAATCTATTACATGACCCAAGGGAGGTAATATACTGATGATTAAGTACCTTCGTTCCTAGTGTTCTGGTTCGGCGGCAGGTATTTACGTTTCCAAGCATTACAGAGAGGCTTGAGTGCCTTTTGTCATGGGATCAGTGCCAGTGAAACGGCTTTTTCCTGAACATCCTAGATCTAGGACTGTCTTTGAAACTGAAACCCAACTCTTTGCCATAAATGGAAGTCTGTTTGTGCAATCGATACTCAGGGAGCTCATACATAATTATGTTTAAATTCTATTATCTTTCCCTTTTCCAAAGACAAGCCAAAGGCATTCAATTGTCAACTAAATGGAATCGTATTTGAGCCTGCTCAAACTGTGGGCAACAAACGCCACTCTGACCACTGATGGTGACATTAATGGTAATCGTATCATTACACATTATATTAAGGGTACATAAGAACATAAGAATTAGGAACAGGAGTAGGCCATCCAGCCCCTCGAACCTGCTCCGCCATTCAACAAGATCATGGCTGATCTGGCCGTGGACTCAGCTCCACTTACTCGCCCGCTCCCCATAACCCTTAATTCCCTTATTGGTTCTGATCGTGGGCTTTGGGGATATGGTAGCATAGTGGCTATGTTACTGGGCTAGTAATCCAGAGACCTGGACTAATGATCCAAGGACATGAGCTCAAATCCCAACTGGGGAATTTAATTTTAGTTAATTAAATAAATCTTGAATAAAAAGCTAGTCTCAGTAATCATCATCATCATAGGCAGTCCCTCGGAATCGAGGAAGACTTGCATCCACTCCTGAAGTGAGTTCTTTGGTGGCTGATATGAGAGCCACAGACTCTGTCACAGATGGGACAGATAGTCATTGAGGGAAAGGGTGGGTGGGACTGGTTTGCCGCACGCTCGTTCCGCTGCTTGTGCCTGACCTCTTCACACTCTCGCCGTTGAGATTCGAAGAGCTCAATGCCCTCCCGGATGCACTTTCTCCACCTAGGGCGGTTTTCGGCCAAGCACTCCCAGGTGTCAGTGGTGATGTCGCACTTTCTCAGGGAGGCTTTGAGGATGTCCTTGTAACGTTTCCGCTGCCCACCTGTGAAGGAGCTCCGCATCGAGCATTTGCTTAGGGAGTCTCGTGTCTGGCATGCGAACTATGTGGCCTGCCCAGCGAAGCTGACTGAGTGTGGTCAGTGTTTCCATGATGGGGATGTTAGCCTGGATGAGGACATGTTAGCCTGGACGAGGTCCTCTCAGTAATGGTGAGCATGAAACTACCGGATTGTTGTAAAAACCCATCTGGTTCACTAATGTCCTTTAGGGAAGGAAATCTGCCGTCCTTACCCAGTCTGGCCGATATGTGACTCCAGACCCACAGCAATGTGGTTGACTCTTAACTGCCCTCTGAAATGGCCTAGCAAGCCTTTCAGTTTCAACCACCTTCTCAAGGGCAATTAGGGATGGGAAATAAATGCTGGCCTTGCCAACGATGCCCACATCCCATTAACAAATTAAAAAAAACATGCTGAGCCCGTGGCATTTGGAACGCACGTTGAGACAATCATCGGCTGCATGCACACTATTTCCCCACGCCTGATCCCTGCTGGAATCACTCCAATTTTACCCCCTGCCCTGTGGGAATTGTGCGTGGGATGGGGTAAAATGTAAAAATTCGACTTCCCGACTGTAACCTGCTGCCTTTTCAGAAGTTTAATTTTTACTGGCCCAAATCAGGCCATCGACGAGGCTCCCCCGCAAAAGGCAATCGGGGGCCTAGTCAAAGTTCAAAGTCGCAGCCCCCACGACATCATCGGAGCCGTGGCTTAGAACTGGCTGAACGTCCAGGGCATCCCGAGATGGGAGGCGTGACTGGCAAGGTAAATATTAAAGATCTGATACCTTTAGAACTGCTTGTGGGCTGGGAGGAGCGGGGTGGGCCTTGAGCCTCCCCAGCTCCGGCCTCACCACTGATCTCACTGGAACCCCCCGACCCCGATCTCCTGCAAAGCCCAGTTACTGCCTGCGACCTGTGCTCGCTGACCTACATTGACTCCCGGTTAAGCAAAGCCTCAATTTCAAAATTCTCGTGCTTGTTTTCAAATCCCTGCATGGCCTCACCCCTCCCTAGCTCTGTAATCTCCTCCAGGCCTACAACTCCCCGAGATATCTGCACTCCTCTAATTCTGCCCTCTTGAGCATCCCTGATTATAATCGCTCAACCATTGGTGGCTGTTCCTTCTGTTGCCTAGGCCCCAAGCTCTGGAACTCCCGCCTAAACCTCTCCCCCTCTCTATCTCTCTTTCCTCCTTTAAGATGCTCCTTAAAACCTACCTCTTTGACCAACCTGACCTAATTCCTACGTATGCAGCTCGGTGTCAAATTTCTATTGCATAATACTCCTGTGAAGTGCCTTGGGACGTTTCACTATGTTAAAGGTGCTATATAAATACAAGTTGTTGTTGTTCTCACGGCTCCCTGGCTGCGGCCTCCTGCTACTGCACGTTTACTCGCGTCCTCTGTCCTGGCAGTCAATCTGGCCGGGTGTCAGTGAACTGTTATTTTAAAGAGGGAGCTGCCATTAAATTCGGCAGGTCCTTGCCGGATTCATGGCCAGCTAACGGGCTCCCGCTCACCCTGCCTGTTCTCCCACCAATATTGAGGCCTGTATCAAGAGTATTCAATCAGAAAATTTACCCTCAATCCCTTGATCCATGTGATTTATACATAAAATATTGTTCAATTAAAAATATAGAATGCTGATTGGCAATCAATTGGCCCAGCCCAGTCCAGTCCCAGTGAGTCTCAGTCCACAGTTTGCAAGGGTTTGGCCAAGTTTTAAATCACATTATTGACTACATTTAATACAATGCCTTTCCTACATGACAACAGTGACGACATTTCAAAAGCACTTCATTGGTTATAAAGCACTTTTGGAAGCCCTGAGGTTATGAAAGGCGTTATATAAATGCGCTCCTCAAATTCTGCCCTGCTGAGCATCCCTGATTATAATCGCTCAACCATTGGTGGCCGTGCCTTCTGTTGCCTAGGCCCCAAGCTCTGGAACTCCCTGCCTAAACCTCTCTGCCTCTCTAGCTCTTTCCTCCTTTAAGACACTCCTTTATCTCTTTGACCAAGCTTTTGGTCACCTGCCATAATTTCTACTTACGTGGCTCGGTGTCAAATGTATCTGTTTTGTCTTATAACACTGCTGTGAAGTGCCGTGGGATGTTTTACTACGTTAAAGGCGCGATATAAATAAAAGTTGTTGTTGTTTTATATAAATGCAAGTCTTTTTTTTCTTCAGTGGATCGTGTTTTTCTGATTTAATTTTGGGAGTGACATTGTTTACTGTAATACTTGGAGGATTTCGTGAAGTTGCCCGAGAGCTTGGCGAACAAGCTTACAGTGAAGAAATGTAAAATCCCAAAACATATACAGGAAATGCTGGGAACGCTCGGTAGGTCTGTCAGAATCTGCGGAGAGAACAGAGAAAGTTCTTTTGCAGAGCTGTGAAGAGTAATAAAGAACATAATTTCTCCAAAAGTTAACAACCAGCTTTCTGGTGAGAAAAAGAAACCTCAAAATGGGCCAAAGATGTGGTGGTGGGATTTTGTAGTAACTACACACGGTTAATGCTCCAAAACTACGCCCAGCTGTCCAATTGTAGAGCAGTGCCCTTCTAGATCCTTCCAGAACTTGCCACTGATATAGCTGTCGAGTTTAAAAAAAATTCTCTGTCTGAAACAAATTAATAATAACAGAACATCTGTTCTAACCATTTAGAGTAGGTCACAAAATATATAAACATTTTAAAATGCTAACATTTCTGAGTGAAATGTTTCACTTGTCAAACATGTGCTGTATTCGTTACTCAACCACCTGAATATAATAATTAATACCAATCCCTGTGAAAGTTGAAAGCATAGAACATTACAGCACAGGGGGAGGCCATTCAGCCCATCGCAGCTGTGCCAACTCTCTGAAACAGCTTCTTGTTTAGTCCCATTCCCCTGCCTGTGGGTTCTGATTCTACCACTGTTTCTCGGAAGCCATTTCATGATGAAACCACTTTTTAAAAAAATGTTGTTTTCCTAACCTCTCTTTTCAGTCTTTCGATGTTGTCTTGAACTCATTATCATATTGCTGTTTGTGGGAGATTGCTGTTGGCTGCCATATTTCCCATATTACAACAGTGACTACACTCCAAAAATACTTCATAGGCTGTAAAACGCTTTGAGGTGGTCGTGAAAGGCGCTATATAAATGCAAGTCTTTCATTCATTATGTCCTATAGTTACCGACTTCTGATGAGTTAAATTGGAAAAAACTATTTTCACTGATCAGAAACACCCATAACTTTGAACACTACTATCCAATCTCCTTTAACCATCTTTGTTCAAGTGATGAGCTCCAGTTTCTGCAGTCTCTTTGCACTAAAAACCTCTCATCCCTGATGTGAAACCCGCCCACACCCTCTTCATGGCTCGGACATCCCTCCTAACAGAGGAATTGCAACATCTGGATGTGTTAAGGGTAACATCTGCCTTTGTGTCAGCTGTGGCTCAGTGGGTAGCACTCTCGTCTTTGAGCCAGAAGGTTGTGGGGTCAAGTCCCACTCTGGAGACTTCAGCACATAATCTGGAGTGCAGAACTGTCAGAAGTGCTGTCTTTCAGATGTGGCATTAAACCAAGGCCCCGTCTGCCCTCTCAGTTTAAAAGATTTCACGGCGCTACTTGGAAGAAGAGCAGGGGAGATCTCTGTGGTGGACTGCATAGAGTGATCCTAAACACAGTGTTTCTAGACTGTCATGTTTGTGTTTTTGGGATCACTAGCTACTAGATGGCATCATTGTTGGAGGCCATTGGGCTGCACGCACATGTGTGCAGCCCAAGTATAAAAGGCCAGCCATTTTGTATATTAGTCACTTTGGGCCTTAATAAAGCAGAGCCAAGGTCATAACTCTTGGAGTTAAACAGTACTCAGTCTAACAGTTATTGCATACACAACACTTGGCGTCGAGGCAACAAGAACCTTTGCATGCAAAAATGAGTACAATTGGATTGTTGGAGCAATTTGTGGACGGAGAAGATTGGGTAGACTTTGTGAGCCGTTAGAGCCAATTCTTCGTGGCCAACAAAATGGAGGAGGTCGGCGACGCAGATAGGCGCCGTGCAGTGTTCCTCACTCTTTGCAGTCCTAAAATTTACGGTCTGATAAAGAACCTACTCCTGTCTGTGAGTCCAAAAGAGAAGACGTATGAAGAATTGTGTACACTGGTACAGGGCCACCTTAAGCCAGACGAAGGCATCATCATCCCGAGATACAGATTTTACACGCACGTTCGCTCAGAGTGCCAGAATGCGGCGGAATTCGTTGCTGACCTGGAATGTCTAGCGGGACCATGTAAGTTCTGTCTATGTTGGCAGACAGGCTGCGGGACTTCTTTGTAATCAGCATCAACCACGAGGTGATCCTGCGAAAACTACTGGTGGTGAAGACGTTGGACTTGAACAGGACCATCACGGTCGCTCAGTCATGCATGACGACGGATAGAAGTCTAAAGCAGATATCAGTGAAAAATCGAAACTGTAAATATGATTGATTCGGTGTTCGGCAAAGCGGCACATGGCAGAGCCTACCCAACTGTGTACGCGAAACCTGCGGTTGCCCAAAGTCCGCCAGTGGGAATGCATCCGATTTCACTAGCTTTGGCGTTATGTGGGAAATCACCGGCACCAGCAGTGCTGATTTAAGCAATATAGTTGCAAAGGCTCTCTGAGAGTGGGGCAGCTTCAGCGCAAGTGTCCGCAGATGAGCGAGCGAGCTGCGACACACCACGTGGAGGATGATGGTCAGACTAGCGCAGATCCGAATACGCAATCCGAGATACCAGAGGAGGAAGTGCATGGACTGTACTCGTCATAACTAAGAGCAAACCGATAATGATCAACATGAAATTTAAAGGGGTGCCGGTATCGATGGAACTGGACAGGGGGGCGAGTCAATCGATAATGAGCCAGAGGGCATTCGACTGTGGGATACTAATGCTGAGAGGCCCAGGCTGAGTCCAGTCAATGCCATGTTGCGCATGCACACCAAAGAACTCATAACGGTGATTAGCAGTGCCACAATTAAAATGTCGAATGACGGTGCGGTTCATGAGTTACCGCTATGGATTGTCCCAGGCAATGGCCCAATGCTGTTTGGCAGGAACTGGCTTGAAAAAATCAGATGCAATTGGAACGACATCAATGCGTTGTCATCGGAGAAAGATACATGTGCCCAAATATTGAGCAAGTTCCCTTTGCTGTTCGAACCAGGCATCGGCAACTTCACAGGAGCCAAGGTGCAGATCCACGTGGACTCGGATGCAAGGCCTGTCCATCATAAAGCTCGGGCAGTTCCGTATATGATGAGGGAGAAGGTCGAAATCGAACTGGACAGACTCCAGCGTGAAGGGATCGTATCACCGGTTGAATTTAATGAATGGGCCAGCCCCATTGTTCCTGTGTTGAAAAGTGATGGCACAGTCAGAATCTGTGGAGACTACAAGGCTACGATCAACAGGGTTTCAAAACAGGATCAGTACCCATTACCGAAGGCTGATGACTTGTTTGCAACGCTAGCTGGGGGGAAGTCGTTCACCAAACTGGACTTGACATCGGCCTACATGACACAGAAGAGACTTACGTGCATTAACACGCATAAAGGACTGTTTATTTATCACAGGTGGCCTTTTGGAATTCACTTGGCTGCAGCAATATTTCAAAGGAACATGGAGAGTCTACTGAAGTCCGTTCCCAGAACCGTCGTGTTCCAAGATGACATCCTGATCACAGGTCGTGACTCCGAGGAACATCTGAATAACCTGGAAGAGGTTCTACATCGTCTGGACAAAGTGGGACTCAGACTGAAATGCTCGAAGTGCGTCTTCATGGCACCAGAGGTCGAATTCCTGGGGAGGAATATTGCTGCTGACGGCATCAGGCCCATGGATGCGAAAACCAAAGCCATCAAGAGTGCACCCAAACCGCAGAATGTGACGGAGCTGCGTATGTTCCTTGATCTACCCAACTACTTCGGTAACTTCCTACCTAAATTGGGCACCTTATTAGAACCACTGCACAGGCTGCTGAGAAAAGGCGACAACTGGGTGTGGGGTGCGTCTCAAGACAGAGCTTTGCTCTCACAAGCTACTGGTACATTATGACCCATGTAAACGTTTAGTATTGGCCTGTGATGCTTCGTCATATGGAATTGATTGTGTAACCAACAAGCTAATGAGTCGGGTAAACTTCAACCAATCGAGTATGCTTCAAAAAGTTTGTCTAAAGCGGAAAGAGCCTACAGCATGGTAGAGAAAGAAGCACTAGCCTGTGTGTATGGGGTTAAAAAGATGCATCAGTACCTGTTTGGTCTTCGGTTTGAACTGGAGACAGATCACAAGCCGCTCATTTCACTGTTCTCTGAAAACAAAGGTATCAATACCAATGCTTCATCCCGCATCCAGAGGTGGACGCTGGCATTATCCACTTATGATTATGTGATTCACCATAGACCTGGCAACGAGAATTGTGCCGAGGCTTTGAGCCGTCTGCCATTGCCCACACTGGAGGTGGAAACGCCACAACCAGCGGACCTATTGTTAGTTATGGATGCTTTTGAGAGTGAAGGAACCCTTGTCACGGCTCAACGTTAAGGCCTGGACCAGCTAGGACCCGATTTTATCAGTTGGGAAGAGTTGCATCCTCAAAAGTGATTGGTCTGCCATACCCAAGCAAATGTGTGAGGAGACCAAACCTTACATTCGTCGCAAAGATGAACTGTCTATTCAGTCGGATTGTATACTGTGGGGCAATCGTGTTGTTATGCCCAAGAAAGGGAGAGAGAAATGTGTACGTGAGCTACATAGCACACATCCCGGCATTGTAATGATGAAAGCCATCGTCAGGTCTCATGTATGGTGGCCGGGAATTGACTCTGAGCTGGAATCATGTCTGCATAGTGCAACACGTGCATGCAGCTCAGCAAAGCACCAGCGGAATCGCCGCTGAGTCTGTGGTCGTGGCCTTCCAAACCCTGGTCCAGGATCTACATAGACTTTGCAGGTCCCTTCCTGGGAAAGATGTTTTTAGTTGTGGTGGATGCATATTCGAAGTGGATAGAGTGTATAATCATGTCATCCAGCACATCCACAGCTACCATTGAGAATCTCAGTGTCATGTTTGTGACACATGGTCTGCCTGACATCGTTGTTAGCGACAACGGATCGTGCTTCACCAGTCAGGAGTTTCAAGAATTCATGAAACTCAATGGTATCAAACATGTAAGGTCAGCACCATTCAAACCTGCATCCAGTGGGCAAGCAGAACGTGCTGTCTAAATCATAAAGCAGAGTATGAAGCGAGTAACCCAAGGGTCACTGCAGACACGCCTGTCATGCATACCGCTTAGTTACAGGACAAGACCACACTTGCTTACCAGGGTCTCACCTGCTGAACTAATGATGAAGAGCGATCTTAAGACCAAGCTATCTCTTGTACACCCTGACTTGAATAATCGTGTTGAATATTGAAGACAAAGTCAGCAAGGGTATCACGATTGCGCAGCTGTGTCACGCGATATTTCTGTAAATGATCCTCTATTTGTTCTGAATTATGGTCAGGATCCCAAGTGGATCACTGGTACTGTCATGGCCAAGGAGGGCAACAGAGTATTTATTGTCAAGCTCAAAAATGGGCAAACATGCAGGAAACATATGGATCAGACAAAGCTGCGGCACACAGACGAACCAGAACAGTCGGAGGAAGAGACAATCGACGACCAACCAACTTACCCCCAGTCATCAGAGGACTCAGTGGTCATCAGTGAATCGGGACTTTCAATCACTGACATGTTCAATGAAAATGGACTTTCAATCCCTGACATGGCCATTGCCACTCCCACCAGGTTAGCCACCCAGCCACCAGTCATAACAGACTCTGAACACTCACCCAAGGCTGGAGTTGAACTGAGACGGTCAACCCGGGAGCGTAAAACACCGGACCGTCTCAATTTGTAAAAGACTGTGTTACTACTTCAGAGGGGGGTATTGTCATGTATGTACTTTTGGGATCACTAGCCACTAGATGGCATCACTGTTGGAGGCCATTGGGCTGCACACACGCAGACACTGCGCAGAACCAAATATTTCACCTCCTCATAAGGAACTGACTGCAATTGAACCTCAGCCCGCCAAAGATCTCCGAGAGATGGTCCCCAAGTTCACCGCCTCGTCCTTTAACGATGGAGTGGATAAGAACAGCGGCTGAACGGGAACAGTGGGGTGTTGGTCGGACAGCCCTTTGAAGATCATGAAGAGCAAATTGCCCAGCTGGTCATGGGGCAAACATTTGCATGATTGAAAGAGGACTGAAGTATCAGCATTCATTAACTGTTCGCTAACTTTTTTCAGTATCCCTAATTGCTCTATATGGTCAGATTGGTGCCTTCACATGACAAATGAATGGCCAAGATTGGGTACAAAGTGCCCAGGTCCTTCTGTCGAACGGGAAGCGATGGGTCTGCACAACGCGGCATCAGTCGTCCAATCAGAGTGCCCGTGTTATTTCTAGGCATGACATTACTCACCTTGAGCTTCCTCCAGAAAAGTTTCACAAGCTCTGAGGTCATTTCCATGGCTCTCTCTCGTTCATAGTCTTTTATTGAACTAATCCAGGCTTGCACATGATTAACAATGGCTTCAAGCCCTTCAGGGGACAGGTCCTGAAGTAATATTTGCTGCAGGGGATTTTGGAGGGAATCTGTGGTTTGGGTATAAAGCGTGGCTGTCTCTTTTGTATTATCATTTGTCTCCTCGTCATGGTTCAGTTCTGGAGGTACCAAGCAGACAGTACTGGTCAGGCAGCTTTGAATCAATTGGCAGGTGTCAGCTTGGTTTGATTCACGGTGTAGTTGCACGAGATGCGTGCAGGGGTCCATGGCTGTCAAACAGAGCTCCGCAGCAGCTCTTGGTGGCTCGGCCACGATAAGATCCTGCATGTATGTTTCTAAAAAAGTTAATGGGAAGTCTTCAGCGATTAAGATCAGTATGTTGAGGAACCAATTCGGGAACAGTCTATTTTAGATCTAGTATTGTGCAATGAGAAAGGGTGAATTAATAACCTTGTAGTAAAGGGGCCTTTAGGGAAGAGTGACCATAATTTGATCAAGTTTTATATTGAGTTTGAAAGCGATTGTTAAATCCGAAACTTGGGTCTTAAATCTAAACAAAGCAAACTCATCATCATCATAGGCAGTCCCTCGAAATAGAGGAAGACTTGCTTCCAATCCAAAAGTAAGTTCTCAGGTGACTGTTATTATGTTCCTAACACAGATGAGACTGCACACAGGGTGGTTAAAGTAACAGTGACCTCAGTCTTTATTAAGACACTCCAGAGTGAGGAACAGGGGCCGGCTTATATACAGTGCTCCAAAGGGATGCTGGGATCCCTTGGGACTTCAGAGGATGCGCTCCCTGGTGGCGGAACATGGGAGTGCATGCTTTACAGATACACAACATCACTCCCCCCCAAAGTCTAAATGAAAACTATTTACAAGGTGAGGCGGTCGGGTGCCTTTCTTCCCCTGGTGGACCGCCTCGGGACAAATGTCTGTTCTGGTGTGTTGGCTGTGCCCTCTCTGGGCTGGCGTGTTGTTGGCCCTGCAGGGCTGCTGGGTGAGCCTCGCCTTGCTGGGCTGTTGGGAGTGATGGGTTTGATTTCCTGGTCCGGCGTGGTGTCGTTGATCCTTTGGGTGTGTGTTGTGGGCTCGAAAAAGGTGGTGTCTGCTGTGGGTTGTTCAGGGCAGCCTGTGAACCGCAGCCTCATTTGGTCCAGGTGCTTTCTGCAAATTTGTCCATTGTCTAGTTTGACTACAAACACCCTACACCCTTCTTTAGCTATCAGCGTGCCTGCGATCCACTTGGGACCATGTCCATAGTTTAGCACATACACAGGTCATTCAGATCAATTTCCCGTGACACAGTGGCGCGACCATCGTTTACATTTTGTTGCTGCCGCCTGCTCTCTACCTGATCATGCAGGTTGAGGTGAACCAGCGAGAGTCTGGTTTTAAGTGTCCTTTTCAGGAGTAGCTAAGCCAGGGGCACCCCTGTGAATGAGTGGGGTCTCGTGCGGTGGCTGAGCAGTACTCGGGACAGGCGGGTTTGGAGTGAGCCTTCTGTGACTCATTTGGGGCTCTGTTTGATTGTTTGTACTGTCCGCTCTGCCTGCCCATTGGAGGCTGGTTTAAATGGGGCCAAGGTGACATGTTTGATCCCATTGCGGGTCATGAATTCTTTAAATTCGGCACTGGTCCAACCGTGAATATCAAGAGAAGTTAAAGATAGTATTAGATCAAAGGAAAAGGGCTTATAACGTTGCCAAAAATAGTAAGCCTGAGGATTGGGAGGATTTTTGAATTTAGCAAATGAGCACCAAGAAATTGATAAAGGGAAAGTAGAATGAGAGTGGGAATAGAATAGCATGAGAATGAGAGCGCGAAACATAAAAACAGACTGTAACAGATTCTATCGGCATATAAAAAGGAAAGGATTAATGAAAGTAAACGTGAGTCCCTTACAGGCTGAGACAGGAGAAATTGTTATGGGGAATTAGGAAATGGCAGAGAAATTAAACAAATATTTTGGTGCCAAAATTGCCCTCCACTCCAAAGGGGCACACATTTAGAAATAAATTATTATTCTCTGCCCCAATCCATGGGGCAGAGAATTGCAGGAAATTGGCCTCTTTAATATTTTTTTATTTGTCCGGGCGGTGTTTGAGACGGCTGAGAGGCGCAAATGGGTCAGGAGCGGAGTGGAAGGCGGGCGGTATCAGCGTAGCAATGTCCCTCCCCTTCAGTTAAAGGGAGAGCCGCTGTGAGCTCTGCAGCCACTTTAGTGGCGCCTACTGGGCCACCAGGGAGAGTTTCAGCCGGGCCAGCGGCCGGATATCCAAGAGGGGGAACCAGGCTGCCTGTTGGCAGCCCGGCCGAACCCATGGCCACCAGTGTCGGGCCGACATCAGAGTGAGAAATAAAATGGCGGCTGCGGTGGAGCACCCTCCCCTTTAAGGGCGGACGCGTTGCCCAGCCACTGGCAGCTTCCCGTTGGGAAAACCTTTCGGGAACACCAACCAGCGGCCGCTCCGCACCCCCCCAGAGCAATTTCCCTCGTGGGGCGGTAAGGGGTCGGAGTGTGTCCGACGGGGTGTGGGGACAATTTCTCAGAGGCGGTAATGGACCTTAAGGAGGTGGTAATTTTGGTCCCTTTGTGTCTGTCTTCATGGAAGAAGACACAAGAAACCTCCCGGAAATAATGGAGAAGCAAGGGTCTAGCGAGAATGAGGAACTGAAAGAAATTAGTATTGGTACAAAAATAGTACTGAGATCATGACGTCAATTATCATGCAACGCTCCGCTTACGCCCCAGATGCAAAATTAGGCCCAAACGCCGCATTATACGCCCGCCACAGGAAAAGCCTGAAAAAGAGGTGTTCCCAGGGTGCAGCAGGCGATATTTGCGTCGTATGCTGGGAGGAGGATCCTACATCGCAGGTCACATTGACTGCAACGGTTGTGAACAGAACGCTGCGTGAAGCTCCGACTTGAAAGTGCCAGTTTTATCTGCCATTAGTGTCCTCACAACTTCAGTGAGAGAATTTAATGGGAGCATTACTAATTCGCCAACATATCATGCTCCATGCTATTGCTAGGTGGCATCAAGATAGAAGAAGGGCTCTTGGCCATGTTGGCCCATGGATGAGGAGGGGCTGAAGACATCTGAGGAGGAGGCCTTGCCCCCCCCCACGGGTTTACAGGCACCAACGCTCATACCTCCAGCTCTCTGAGTAGCAGTGTGTGAGAAAACTGTGCTTCTGAAAGGAAGTGGTGACAGAGATATGCCATCCCCTACAGGCAGACCAACAGCCTACCAGCGCCAACAAAACTGTGCTGCCCGTCGCAGTGACGGTGACTGTGGCGCTGGCCTTCTATGCCTCTGGCTCCTTCCAGGCAACAGCGGGACATATGCAGCATCTCTCAATACACTGCACATTGCTGCATTCACCACATCTCTGTATGCCCACAGAATGGACTTCATAAAGTTCCCAATGAGCAGGGCAGTCAGAATGAGCGGGCATGTGGGTTTGGCAGAATTGTGGGCTTCCCGAAGGTTCAAGGAGCCATTGACTGCTCACACGTGGCCTTTAGAGTACCATTTCACAACACAGAGGTTTTCAGAAACCGCTAGGAATACCACTTCCTAAAGGTTATGACCACACACAGCGCATCCTCGCAATGAATGCCTGCTATCTAGTGAGAACAGTGTCTCACGATTGTTTCAGCGACAAAGGGAAAGGTGTGGCTGGCTGCTCGGGGACAAAGGTAACAGGCTAGCCACCTGGCTCATGACCTCCCTCCACAGAAGCCGAGCAGCGCTACAATGAGAGCCATGTGGCCAGCCGCAACATCATCGAACAGACAATTGGGGTGCTGAAGCAGCACATCCGATGCCTGGATCGCTCTGGAGACAGCCTTCAATATTCCCCCTCAACAGATCTCCAAATTCATTGTGGTGTGTTGCATGCTGCACAACCTGGCCATCATGAGAGGCCAGGCATTGCCAGTGGGGATTGCAGGCCTACTTCAGGAGGAGAAGGACGATGAAGGGGAGCCCGGTGAAGCCCCCATTGGACAGCCACCTCATCCATAGGGAAGGCAGCATGGAGATGCTACCGGACCAAGAGCCGCAGGAGTAGTGAATGCATTGGTTGTAATCTACCAAAATTCCCTGGATTCTGGAGAGGTACCAACAGGTTGGAAAACTGCAAATGCAACGCCCCTATTTAAAAAAGGAGGCAGACAGAAAGCAGGAAACTATAGACCAGTTAGCCTAACGTCTGTTGTTGGGAAAATGTTGGAGTCCATTATTAAAGAAGCAGTAGTGGGACATTTGGAAAAGTATAATTCAGTCAAGCAGTCAGCATGGTTTTATGAAAGGGGAACCATGTTTGATAAATTTGCTGGAGTTCTTTGAGGATGTAACGAGCAGGGTGGATAAGGGGGAACCAGTGGATGTGGTGTAATTGGATTTCCAGAAGGCATTCAATAAGATGCCACATAAAAGGTTACTGCACAAGATAAAAGTTCACGGGATTGGGGATAATATATATTATATGGGTAGAGGATTGGCTAACTAACAGAAAATAGAGAGTCGGGATAAATGGGTCATTTTCCGGTTAGCAAACAGTAACTATGGGGTGCCACAGGGATTGGTGCTAGGGCCTCAACTATTTACAATCTATATTAATGATTTGGATGAAGGGACCAAGTGTAATGTAGCCAAGTTTGCTGATAATACAAAGATGAGTGAGAAAGTAAGTTGCGAGGAGGACATAAAAAATCTGCAAAGGGAATATAGACAGGCTAAGTGAGTGGGCAAAAATTTGGCAGATGGAGATTAATGTGAAAAAGTGAGGTTATCCACTTTGGCAGAAAAAAATAAAAAAGCAAATTATTATTTAAATGGAGAAAAATTACAAAATGATGCAGTACAGAGGGACCTGGGGGTCCTTGTGCATGAAACACAAAAAGTTAAGTATGCAGGTACAGCAAGTGATCAGGATTGGCCTTTATTGCAAGGGGGATGGAGTATAAAAGCAGAGAAGTCCTGTTACAACTGTACAGGGTATTGGTGAAGCTACACCGAGAGTACTGCGTACAGTTTTGGTCTCCGTATTTAAGGAAGGATATACTTGCATTGAAGGCTGTTCAGAGAAGGTTCACTTGGTTGATTCCAGAGAGGAGGGGGTTGACTTATGACGATAGGTTGAGCAGGTTGAGGCTATACTCATTGGAGTTCAGAAGAATGAGAGGTGATCTTATCGAAACATATAAAACAATGAGGGGGCTCGACAAGGTGGTTGCAGAGAGAATGTTTCCACTCATAATGGAATCTAGAACTTGGGGGCATAGTTTCAGAATAAGGGGCCACCCATTTAAAACTGAGATGAGGAGGAATTTCTTCTCTCAAAGGGTTGTAAATCTGTGGAATTCTCTGCCCCAGAGAGCTGTGGAGGCTGGGTCATTGAATATATTTAAGGCGGAGATAGACAGATTTTGGGGTTATGGGGAGCAGGCGGGGAAGTGGAGCTGAGTCCATGATCAGATCAGCCATGATCTTATTAAATGGCGGAGCAGGCTCGAGGGGCCATATGGCCTATTCCTGTTCCTATTTCTTATGTTCTTATGCTGTCAGCCCATAATGGACTGCTTCACTTGAATGGAGGAAGCTCAGGGATGCAGTTAATAGTGGCCACGCTATGTACCACCGTAAATGCACATCTCCGGTGAACTTTGGAACAATGCACACGACATCAATGGCAAAGGGTCAAAGTGATATTTTACTCCAACAGAGTAACAAACAGTCCCCCCCACCAAAAATAAATCATATAATCAACAGTGCTCTGCTGCAAGGCATTCAAGAACAATGAAGTGGATTAATTCAACTCAACTATTTACATGCATCATAACAATACATCAGGGTATCTCCACAACATTGTCCCACCCCTTAACGAGACTTTCCCTGAGCTTTCCCCCCTTCACTTCATCCCCCTCCCACACCTGCTGCTCCTCCTCAATGACGCTTCATTGCCTAAAGCAAGGCTGATTGAGGGCTGCTGTGTTAGGGGGGCAGACATTGCAGACGGCTTAGGATTACGCCCTGGACCAGCTCTGGAAGGCCCGTCTACGGACTGCTGCGCCTCAGCATCTGCGGCAGCAGTCGCTGATGGCTCGGGTGTGCATCGCGTAAGCTGCATGGTGGGAGAGTCAATGGTGAGAGCTGGAATGCTGCCATGTTGAGGAAAGACAGCACCTACCATTTCCTGGTAAAGCACTGACACTCACATGGGGCTGGACCTCAGCATCCGGAGCACGATGTGTCACCACAACTTGCCGGCCTCTTTCAGCTCCGTCCCTTCCCCGTTGGACAGTGGGGAACGCAGAGAGGATGGCAGCAGTCGGCGACTGCATGAAATCACCAAGCTGGAGCGTAGCTTGTGCCTGCAATATGATCGCTGCTGCAACGTCACCCATAGCACGCGCCACGCATTCAGGAATGCCACTGTCATTGCCGGAGCCCATCTGCCTCTGCGAACGGGCCAATGCACCCATGAGCTCACGGTGCATTTCTGTGTTCTCCCTGGACATTGCCACCAATTGCAGGTCCACATCTGCTTCTCTCTGAGCAGGACTACTGAGCCGCCTCACCCTCCAGGGAGCTGGCCTCTGAGCTTCCCCTCCTGCTTGCCATTGCTGTAGGTCACTGGGGCCAGGTGCTTCAGAGTCCTCAAACCCCAGGAAGTCACCTTCGTCCCCCGATGTTGTGTCCCCGCACGATGCGACTGGTGGGCTCTGACGCTCAGGTAGCAGACTCTCATCCCCTCCCTCATCATCTCCCCCATGGCCAGATGTCGATGGCTCACGCAAAGGCTGGCGTGCTTCTGGCTGCTCATCTGTAAGCACAAAACAACAGACGTTAGCAGCAGGGGAGGAGGCAGGGTGATAACAGGCTTGATATTTGGCATCATGGATGTCCCATCAATCGCAAGTGCCATTCACATACCGTCATTACCCGAAATGGGCTTGGCCTCACCCCTGGCCACTGCGTGAACCGGGGTCCCCATGAGGCCCGACACTCTCTGCTCGACCTCTCTCAGCTCCTGCAGTTCAGGCTGTCCACCTCCGGTGCGATGCTAATCCTTCCTATTGTGGCCTACAATAAGAGCAAGAAGAAGGGTTGAGTAAGTGTCCACCTCCTCTGGTGCCACATGTGCCTTCCATAGTTCAATAGCTGCCACTGTGTGGATGTGCAAATGTCTTCAGTTCAATCTGTGTGGCTGGTGACTGAGGGTGTGGAAAGGCTGGGAGGAGGCAAGAGCCAGGTGGCATAGTGTTTCAGGATGACGTTTGGATAACGCATAAAAACAGTGGGAGTGGAGTGCGAGGAGGGTTGACAATGATTAGGGGACAAGAGGTTACGTGCATCCTGAATGCAGGGAGCATGGCTGGATAGGTGAGCCTCCAGCTTTCAGGTGGCTTCAACAACCCACACCATAGCCTGCAACACATTGAGAAGGGGCAGCTCCATCAAATACTTAACATTGTGCGAGACAGTGATCATGCAAGCATGGCAGGCCGACATAAATGTGAAGGGTACTCACATTGACGACCCTCGTGAGGTCATTGAACTTCTTGCGGCATTGTGTGCCAGTTCTGGCCACCGTATCTGCCACTGACACTTCCTTGGGCTACCTCCCTCCATAACCTCTTGAAGATGCTGAGCACGGGCCTCCTTCCATCCACCAGAGGCAGTGCAGGCCACTTCCTCCCAATGGCCTGCACGGAGGCCTCAGCATTGCTGGAGAGAATTGGCGTGCACTGTCTGCCCTCTTGCTGTGCCATCTCTCCCGCTGTGTTGGAAGTCATTTCCTTCGCGCATGCGCAGATGACCCGGCCCACTTCCAACACAGCAGGAGAGATGGCACAGCAAGAGGGCAGACAGCGCACGCCAATTCTCTCGAGTGCTGCTGAGGCCTCAAAAATTCCTTGGGGCGCAAAATTTCCTTGTGTAATGTCTGATCTTGCGCCTCAATCATTGAACCTCTTTTTTTGCAGAATTTTGCAGATGAGGGCGTAAACTTTTCCCAGGCAGTGTCCCCGCCGCCATTAACACCCTGAAATCACAAAAGCCAAACATCCAGCCCTTGGTGTACTGGGTCATAGTGACAAACTCCAGTAAGGATGGCCAAAGGACCTCCTCCATTTTCACTGCAGTTGTGATCAAACACATCACTTTTTCACATAGTATGACTAATTCTTCATCTGTTACTGGGTCTAGCTGATGATTGGGTGGTACCAGGATCCCTGAATCAATGGGTGTAGAACACTATTAGATGAGGAATTGCACCATTGTCTTTCCTCCCTCTGGCTCAAGATAACCTTGATAGACACATATTACTGTCATGTATCTTACATTATTATATATAACTGCATTCCAACATGCTATACATGACTGTAATAAGATATGATCTGTAACCACTAGCATACCTTACCACCTGGGGTGCACTTGCAAGAGACAGGTATATAAGCACAGGTCTCAGGCAAGTGCAGCATTCCAGAGCTGGAAAATAAAGGTGCAGGTCCAGAGTGACCTTGACTTCACGACATGCCTCGTGTGAATCTGTACTGAGGGGACAGGACTTTACAGTGGCGATGGGTTACGGGATTACAGAATCCACAGAATGGCGAACAACGGATCAGATGAAAAGTACAATACGGGAGACAATTGGGAGTACTTTATAGAAAGGCTCCAGCAAAGCTTTGTAACCAAAGACTGGTTAGGTGATGATAAGGCAGACAAGAGAAGAGCCCATCTCTTGACCAGCTGTGGCTCGAAAACATACGCTTTAATGAAGGATCTGTTGGCACCTGAGAAACCAGCAAGCAAGTCGTTTGAAGAATTGAGCACACTGGTAAGAGACTACCTGAAGCCAGCGAGCAGCCTACACATGGCCAGACACAGGTTCTACAACTACAGACGCTGTGTGGGCCAGAGCACACCCGACTTCGTGGCGGAACTTCGGAGGTTGGCTAGTTTATGTGAGTTCGCGGATGAACTGAGGACAGAAATGCTGAGAGACTTTTTCATTGAAAGAATAGGCCACGCAGGCATATTCCGAAAGCTCATAGAGACCAAGAACCTGACCTTAGAGGCAGCAGCACTGGTTGCACAGACATTCTTGGCAGGGGAAGAAGAAACGAGGTTGATTTACAATGCAGGTACGACAACTAACGAAATAATGGAACAAGGAGTTCACAGCATTAGAAAAGTTGCTACCCCCACACACAGACAAAACCGGCACAACAGGCTTTCGACAGCAAGCAGTGGCAACAGAAGCCATCAAGGGCCACAGGAACGGCCGTTCACACCTCATCAACCCACAATGCAAGCAATTAACTACAAACTGAGAGAAGCTCAAGAGAGATCAGCCAGATGCAGCTCATTCTTTGTGGTCTGGAGGTGTGGGGGTGGGCACTCATCAAGGGAATGTCGATTTCAGCAGGCTGTTTGCAGGAACTGTGAATATACAGGGCATTTGGCCCGCATGTGCAAAAAAACGGCAGCTCGGCTGGTATACGAATCGGATGGGTCGGAAAGCGAACCAGAAGACGGTGGGGACAGTACCCGGACACCGATGTACAGCGGGTCAACACGATCAATGGCCGCTGCTCCTACAACAGGATGCCTCCTATAATGATGAGGGTCCTACTCAACGGGATATCTGTCAACATGGAGCTGGATACAGGAGCGAGTCAATCTCTCATGGGCGCTCAACAATTTGAACAACTGTGGCCGCATAAAAGAAACAGACCAAAACTCACAAGGGTCGACACCAAACTAAGGACCTATACCAAAGAAATTGTATCAGTCCTCGGCAGCGTCATGTTCTCTGTCACACACAAAGGGACAGTGAACTGACTTCCCCTGTGGATTGTCCCCAGAGACCCCCCAGCACTGCTGGGGAGAAGGTGGCTGGCAAAACTAAACTGGAAATGGGATGATGTCCATGCCATGTCATTAGAGGAACGGACCTCCTGCTCAACAGTTATAAAGCGATTTGAACATCTCTTTCAGCCAGGTGTGGGCACTTTCAAAGGGGCCAAAGTCAAAATCTACATCACACAGGATGCTAGACCGGTCCATCACAAGGCCAGAGCTGTACCCTATGTGATGAGGGAAAAGATTGAACACGAACGAGACAAGCTTCTGCGGGAAGGCATTATATCACCTGTGGAATTTAGCGACTGGGCAAGTCCCATCATCCCAGTCATGAAGCCTGATGGATCCGTACGAATCTGTGGGGACTACAAATCTACCATAAACAGAGTCTCCCTACAGGACCAGTACCTGCTGCCCAGAGCGGAGGACTTATTTGCCACATTGGCTGGAGGTAAACTTTTCTCAAAATTAGACCTCACATCTGTGTATATGACGCAAGAATTGACTGAGGAATCCAAGCTACTCACCACCATCAACACACATTGAGGCCTTTTCATGTACAATCGATGCCCATTTGGCATCAGGTCAGCAGCTGCCATATTCCAGCACAACATGGAGAGTCTGCTCAAGTCCATTCCGGGGACGGTTGTATTTCAAGACGACATACTTATCACGGGCAGGGACACTGACTCCCATCTCCGTAATTTGGAGGAAGTACTAAAGCGGTTGGATCGGGTAGGCCTACGGGTCAAGAAATCCAAGTGTTTCTCGCACCCGAGGTTGAATTTTTGGGCAGAAGGATTGCCGCTGCTAGAATCCGCCCAACAGAGTCCAAAACAGAAGCAATTCGCCTGGCACCCAGGCCCCGGAATGTCTCAGAACTGCGCACCTTTCTCGGGCTACTCAATTACTTTGGGAACTTTATGCAGAACTTAAGCACACTGCTGGAGCCTCTCCACGTGCTACTCAGGAAGGGGTGCGATTGGTTTTGTGGGGACATCCAGGAACGCGCCTTCAATAAGGCACGCAACCTTCTGTGTTCCAACAGTGTTTTGACTTTCTTTGACCCAGGTAAAAAGCTAGTTCTCACATGCGATGCATCAGCGTATGGGGTCAGGTGCATTTTGCAACGTCAAAAGTGCGGGCAAATTACAACTCATAGCTTATGCCTCCAGGTCACTTTCGCAGGCGGAGCGCGGGTATGGAATGGTAGAGAAGGAGGCGCTCGCGTGCGTGACGGTGTCAAAAACGATGCACCAATATCTTTTCGGGGCCAAGTTCACGTTAGAAACTGACCACAAGCCCCTCACGTCCCTCCTATCCGAGAGCAAGGCAATAAACGCCAACGCCTCGGCGCGAATTCAACGGTGGGCTCATGCTGCCTCCTACGACTATACCATAAGGCACAGACCAGGCACAGACAACTGTGCCGACGCGCTCAGCAGGCTACCCCTGGCGACCACGGAAGGGTCTGACAAACAGGACTGTGAGATAGTCATGGCAATCAATGCCTTTGAATCCACAGGTTCGCCCATGACGGCTCGCCAAATCAGAGCCTGGACGGCCAGCGACCCTACGTTATCCTTAGTAAAAAGATGTCCTAACCGGTGACTGGGCAGAGGCTCGCGATGCCTGCCCTGAGGAATTAAAACCCTTTCACAGGAGCATGCATGAGCTATCACTACAAGCAGACTGCCTGATGTGGGGCAGCCGAGTAGTCATGCCTCTGCGAAGCAGAGAGGCATTTGTCCGGGAGCTCCACCGCGAGCACCCAGGGATCGTTCTCATGAAGGCCATAGCCTGATCTCACGTCTGGTGGCCTGGTATTGACGCGGACTTGGAGCTCTGCGTCCGAAGGTGCACCATTTGTGCCCAACTCAGCAATGCCCCCAGGGAGGCTCCACTGAGCCCCTGGCCCTGGCCTACCAAACCGTGGTCGCGGGTGCATGTAGACTATGCGTGCCCATTCATGGGCAAAATGTTCCTCGTAGTTGTAGATGCATTTTCAAAGTGGATCGAATGCACCATTTTAAACTCGAGCACAACCTCTACCACTGTGGAGAGCCTCGCAACCATGTTTGCAACGCACGGAATCCCTGACATATCAGTCAGTGACAATGGTCCGTGCTTCACCAGCGCAGAATTCCAAAACTTTATAATTGACTACGGCATAAATCACGTCAAGACGGGACCGTTCAAGCCGGCCTCCAACGGCCAGGCGGAGAGAGCAGTGCAAATCATTAAACAAGGCATGCTTAAAATCCAAGGTCCCACGCTGCAGGGTCACCTGTTGCGACTGCTGCTGGCATACAGATCTCGTCCGCACTCACTGACTGGGATCCCCCCCCGCGCAACTGTTGATGAAAAGGACTTTAAAAACAAGGCTCTCATTAATCCTCCCAGACATGCACAAAATCATTGAGGCAAAGTGCCATGAGCTGATTGAGTACCATGACAGAAATTCTGGGGGGAGATGGAATGAGATAGGGGACAAAGTGTTTGTACTAAACTATGGCAGGGGTCCCAAATGGCTTGCAGGGACAGTAACGGGTAAGGAAGGAAACAGGCTACTGGTGGTACAAATGGACAATGGCCAAACCTGCCGGAGGCATGTAGACCAAGTCAAAAGCAGATTTACTAACAGCACTGCGGTACCAGAGGCAGACTACAATGTGGAACTCGCACCACATCTGGTGGACATACAGAGGGAACAACCTGAGGAAAGGGCAATCCCAACAGACAGCCCAGGCGAGTCAACAACAATCACACCAATCATAAACTTAGGACCTTCGTTCTGATGAACAGGAACTTAGGACTTTCGATCTGAATAACAGAAACTTATGTCATAAACTCAGGACCTCTGTCCTGAAAAACAAGTCTTGTGGTTACGGCTGTTGCAGACTGCCCTTTTAGTGCGGTTAGCTCATTTTTCCCCCATCAGACATGCTGGTTTCATTGCAGCCACAATCTGAGCCTTCTTCCTCTCCAAGTGCGCTGAGCCCGATATGATGAGGTGCTTTAGTATAGTGAGTGTTCCTAATCTCATTTGTTGGTCAGCGTTCTCTAACTAAGATAGGAGAAATTTGACCACTTTGTCTGCATAAGCTGGGGTCAGAACTCTGAAACAGCGAAGGATCTCAGTCTGGTTCTTCACAGCTTGATCATCAGTAGACTCCAGCCGAACACAAATCTGCTGGTGGAGCTTGTTAAGCAGGGTGTCCATTTTTGATTTTAACCCGAGACCCTTTACCTCTGTCACAACATCTATCTCATGCAGAAATGCAGTTTGTACCACTTTGCTGTATTTTGTCCACCCCTGGGGTTCTGTGCTATCAAGGTGTTCATTGTGAAGCCAGGTTACGTAACCCCTCAGTTGCGATGTGACCCTGGGTCATGTGCCCATATAAGTCCTGCCAACTCTGTGTGGCAGTTTAAGGTGGTTGGCGGAAGTGAAGGCCCAGACCTGAGATACAGAGCACACGGTCAAGGCAACATTCACAAACCTGGACAGCCAAATTGGATTGAGCAGTTGTTTGTTCCCAATAAAGAACCTACCGCACCCACAGACTCTCAAAGTACTTGTGACGAAAGATGTAGAAATGGGAGTGTAGGACAGACATTTCTAGAAGAATTGCCCCCAAATTTTTCATGTGTCAGGAATTGAAGTTGCTTAATGATGTAATCATGAAGTTGTTGTGATGTCAGAGTGGTCTGTTGTGACATCAGAGTCTCCCGTTGTGACATCAGAGCAGTCCATTGTGACATCAGAGCGGTCCGTTGTGACATTTGTTCCACTCTTCCCTCCTTAAAATCCTTGTTGGCTATTGCCTTCCACCCCAGATATCCCTGCGGCTAGACTTTCTACTATGATCGCTATCGCTCTCCGGCCTTAGTGCTTTTTTTATTTTTCAGGATTGCTGGAATATCGTCCATTTTAAAAACCACTAGTTTTGTCTTTTTCATTTGGGCGATAGCCTTATCGATGTGAAATGGGCCTTAGCGATGTATTCAGTCGTGCAAGGCTGGTGTTCATAGCAACGGCTGTTCTGTGCATGCGTGTTTTTTTTCAACAAAGAACCTTTCCCGTGATTCGAGAGTTTAGGGGTCATCTGCGCATGCTCAGAAGACTGAAAGAGAGGGAGAGGGAGATGGAAACTGAAAAGTTTGTGGAGGGTGCAAAATGTCAAACCAATCGAGCGATAGTAGTATGCAGCAGGGGCTGTCAGGGAGAAGGTGGGCGAAAGCCTTCTCTGATGAGGTCAATGAGGCCCTGGTTAATGAGGTCAAAAATTGGTGGAGCCAATTAACCCAGGGTGGAAGTGGAAAACCCATATAACCATAAATATGGGGCGATATCATCGCCCTAGTCTCATTGATGGCCCACGATAGGCGTGAGGCAGACCAATGCCACAAGCGGTGGAACAGTCTGGTTGCATCAGCAAGAGTAAGTATTCAATTATTACATTTTAAATTGTAATGATGCACTGACTGATTAATTAGAATGTAAATCTGCCGGATTGTAATTAAGTTGGGTAATCTTGGGTAGCATCCCTGCTAAGATTTGGACTGGGGTCGGAACCTGCACCGTTTAAGTCTAATTTTGCTGAGATGCCTTACATTTAATCAATAGTATTAATTATTATCATTTAAAGGCTTTGATCGAAAATTGTGGCCAAAGGATTGACTGGAAACAGACAGACGCAAACATTCAGCATTTCTACCACTTTAGTTTAGAAGGAGAAATCTTGTGTGCTGTGAGCAAGTCTTTAACTTGGGCACCGTCTCCTTTTTGGTTACATTGGTGGATGGGGGCACGACTGAGTGCTGAGGGGGCCGCTCACCTTTACCCAGACTGTGTGAGTCTCTCCGGTTGCTGTCAGTCACACAGTGACCCAGCCTGCACTGGGGGAGAGCTGCCCTGGCTCACTCTCTGCCCTGGGACACTTTGGGACATTGGTTCCAGCCACACGGAGGTCTCCAAACACAGCCCAGGGACACAGTGCCCCTCCCATTACAGTCCTGTCATTGCCAAGCTCACCAGCGGTCCTGATTTCACCTCCCCCCTCCCTTGGAGGACCTCCATCTGGTCAAATAAACCGCCTACCTCCCCTCAGGCGGCGAATACAACGGCCCGTGGATGGGGCCTTTCGTGGAGATTGTACGCGAGATGTTTGGTGTCAAGCATTAGTTCATAAACACGATCTTACTAAATATTTTCGCTGAACATAGATGCATCCATTGTGGATATAAACCGTATTAGCATATAACATTAACGTTAACGATGAATAGCATGTGGGGTGACTAAGTGTGGATTGCAATATCTGTTGTGTTTCCGTAATAGTACTAGTCAATTAACTTATGCCATGCTCTTGTCACGTTTGGAGAGGAACATATATAAGAAGCAGGCGGAGCAGAGGTGGACCGGAGGAGGGCCTGCTGAGCTGCACCCTCTCACCGATCTGGAAGAACGTGCCACAGCATTAGTCGGCACCCATAATCGTTCTGCCACCCGTGGTGGTGCAGATCCCATTGTTGCACCACGTGAGTAATGTGTAAAGCAGTGGTAAACCAGTGCTAATTTAAAGTAATGTAATGCCATTTGATTATAATATATGAATGATGTAATGTTGTGCATGTAGTTATTGTACTCTTCTATACTCTCATGTTAATCATATGTAACTTGAGATTGGCTGTGTGGTTGATAATGAAGAGGAAAGTCATGGGCTGCAGGAGGATATCAATCTACTGGTCAGGTGGGCAGAGCAGTGGCAAATGGAATGTAATTTAGAGCAGTGTGAGCTGATGCACTTTGGGAGGGCTAATAAGGAAAGGGTATACACATTAAGCGGTAGGCCACTTAATAGTGTAGATGAACAAAGCGACCTTGGAGTGCTTGTCCACAGATCCCTGAAAGTAGCAGGCCAGGTGGATAAGAAGGCATACAGAATGTTTGCCTTTATTGGCATAGAATATAAGAGTAGGGAGGTTATGTTTAAATTGTATAATACTTTGGTTAGGCCACAGCTGGAGTACTGCGTGCAGTTCTGGTCGCCGTATTATAGGAAGGACATGATTGCACTTAAGAGGGTGCAGAGGAGATTTACTGGGATGCTGCCTGGAATGGAGAATCTTAGTTATGAGGACAGATTGGATAGGCTGGGCTTGTTCTCATTGGAACAGAGGAGGTTGAGAGGAGACCTCATTGAGGTGTACAAAATATTGAGGGGCCTGGACATAGTGGATAGTAAGGACCTATTTTCATTGGTGGAGGGGTATATAATGAGGGGACATGGTTTTAAGGTGGTTGATGGCAGGTTTAGAGGGGATTTGAGGGGGGCTTCTTTACGCAGAGGGTTGTGGGGATCTGGAACTCACTGCCTTTAAGCATGGTGGATGCAGAAATCCACACCACTTTTAAGAGATAGTTTGATGGGCACTTAAAGTGCAGGAACCTGCAGGGTTACAGACCTAGAGCTGGTAATTGGGATTAGACTGGATGACCTTTTGTTGGACGGTGCAGATATAATGGTTAAGTACTGCAGGGAATAGAATACGGTCAGGGTGATCTCCTGGACTAGTTTCGATCGCCTGGATGGGTCGGAGAAGAATTTTCCCAGATTTTTTCTCTCTAAATTGGCCTGGGTTTTTATCTGGTTTTTGCCTCTCCAGGAGATCACATGGCTCCGGTTGAGGTGGAGTGTAGAATGTTTTAGTATAAGCGGTGTCGCAGTTGTGGTTGGGCTGTGTGCTCTTTGCCTTTCCATCATTGTTCATAGGTTTATATGTAACCTTTAGGGCTGCTGACCAAGGACCGTGCGGCTATTTGTCAGCCGGCGTGGACACGATGGGCCAAAATGGCCTCCTTCTGCGCTGTAGATTTCTATGTTTCTATGTAATGTCTCTTGTTCACATTTATTGCTCCTCGTACATATGCCAGTGCAGCGCAAGCATTCTCACGTCTCCCCTTCTCTTCTAATAACCTCAATTATATTTTACAGCTCCCCAGACGCAATGGGAGGCCCTTGCACCAACACCTGTACCACTGCAAGTCATCATCACTGCGGGTGACAAACAGCAAAGTGAGGTGGAGGCGGGCGAAGTAGAGCCTGATTTTTCATCTGTGGTACCTGCGGCCACGTCATCCTCAACGGATGAAACAGCAGGGTCAAGTGGCTTGCAACAGGCACTCCGAGTTGTCCAGTGCCCACGCCGACCCCACGGAGGTTGGATCGGCGAGGTAGGCACACGCTGCAATGGGCAGATGTCAATGAGGACATGGTCTCACTGTCAAGGGCGAGTGTCGACATAGGTCGAGTGCTCCTCCAGGCGCTTGGTGGGTTGACCGGCCACATTGTCACACCGTCTGCGAGAATAACGAAGGAAGAACTTCCTTCTAACTTGGGGAGATGTTTCTTCGCAAACGTCTTCTCCTCCATCCACTGAGGTAATTCTGCCGACGTCACCCCCTCCCACAGCAGCAGCCCTTGAGGTGATCTGCTGCAAGACGTCTTGGTCCCATTACTCGGGGATTACGTGGGAAATGGGGGGTTACGACAAGGGCGGGTCAAGGTACAAGTTTAGGGCTTCAGTCACCTGTCGAATGCAGCAATGTGTGGTGTGCTGAGAGATGTGTAGAAGGTAAGTGCCACAGTAACCTTAACCTCAATGGGCAATGCGGTCCTGGTAGGCTGCAGATCTCCCTTAATTAGCTGGCATAGCTCACTGATGTCCTCCTTTCAGAATCGCAGCCTCCTAACACACGTGTTATCGGACAAGTCCAGGTATGATTGCTTATCCCTGTAAATGCGTTGGATGTAACGTCTCCTCCTTCTGAGCAGTCTACCACCTCTTTGATTGGGCACATAATGCTCTTCAATAAACCTTCTCCCATCTCCATTCTGTACCATGTGAATAGTCATCAATACTGGTTGAGAAATTACAGGCTACATCACTATAAATCACTATAAATGCCCTTAATTTGTCCTCAACAAATACAAATGTGATTGGATGATTGGCACGAGTCAAAAATGCCCTTAAAATCACTCACAAGTTGCTTCTCCTGACAAACACTTCAAACAGCCTTTTATTAAAGATCCTCCGAGTTACAAAATGGCGTCTGTAGCGCCGAGTTAAAGTCAGGTGATTGCAGCTTTGCTTCAGCATCTTTTTGGGCCAGTGATCATTTGGGCGAAATGTCCGAAGTAGTGCTCGGCAATAATCTGGGCGATAATTGGGCGCTAGTTTCCATTTAACCAGTATTCTCGGTCTTGCACGAGGATGACGTCATATTTAAAAAAACAAAATAGGCCGGGCGATGCAGTTAATTCCTGTATGCCCAAAGTTGCACCGGCGATAAATGGGCTATAATCGAGCAGTAGTTTTCATTTTTCATCAAAAATGGACGATAGCCTGAATTTCAGCGCTTATATGGGCGATGATATGCCGAAAATCTAGGCCCTGATTTCCTCCTTCAGCCTCTGCACTCAGTGACACCCCAGTGACTTCATTTCAATCGCCATCTCAACTTCACTTATCCTTTCTCCTCCGATTTTTCTGCCCTACTGTTACCTACTTTTACTCCTACCCATCGCCCCCTCTACTTTGCCATCTCTCCTGGCCTCATTACTTTTATGGTCTCAATCACTGACAGGGCCATTTCTGAGCATTCATTTTATCACCCGCAAACCCACAACCACCTTCCAACCCCATTTTCATCTGTGTACACCCCTGATAAACTCTCCTTTACAGGAAGATGGGAACATTCAGAACAGAAGGAGGCCATTCAGCCCCTCACGTTTGCTCCACCATTCAATTAGATCATGGCTGATCTGTACCTCAATTCTATTTACCCACCTTTGCTCCATATGCCTTTATACCTAC
This sequence comes from Pristiophorus japonicus, assembly GCF_044704955.1. Lineage (NCBI taxonomy): Eukaryota > Metazoa > Chordata > Chondrichthyes > Pristiophoridae > Pristiophorus > Pristiophorus japonicus. The sequence goes on along the minus strand of NC_091989.1, from coordinate 67,654,799 downwards.
CTAACAAAAGTCTATCTATCTCCGTCTTGAAATGTCCAATTGCCCTAAAATCCACAACCTTTTCTGGAGGGCAGCTTTCTACTACCCTATGTGTTAAAAAATGATTTCTTATTTCAATTCTGAATTGCTATCCCTCTCCACTCACTGGTCAGTGACATGTCCCATTATTTAGCACCTATTCAGATAGATGCCTGTACTTCTCCAGGCTGTGGCTCTGCCCTCTTTTCCCTTTTATATAAGAATGTAACAAAGAATTTGTTTAACTGTGAAAGCTAACTTTTTCTTCAATTATATCACAGTGATTTGGAAAGATGCCTGAAGAAAGAAAAGATGATATAATTTATTCTTTTTGTAAGCATGTACTATTTTGATTATTTATCTGTTCTGTAGTGTTTAATTAATGAAATATTGGTCTGAACTAAATTGGAACCATTGAGGTTAATGAACCTATTAAATTGTGAAAACCCAAATGTCATTGTGGCCAGAGTGAAATTCTGGTTATAATTTTAAATTGTGTGGCTGTTTCTAATTCCAGATGTGAGACTTTCACATTTCAAAATTGGCAGTTTTGAGTTGAATGATTTGAATTGAAACTTTGGGACATTGGAGGTGATTCTGCTTGTTTAATCATCTTGGTTAAAAACAATTGGACCACGAAATTAGAGCCTTTAGAGTTAGTCGTTCAGGCCGATTTGGAAGAAAAAATGGTGGCCATCTTGCTTCCGGGGGGGGTTCTGCAGCGGCCGCCATTTTGGGCAAGTCAGCACTCGATGTGGATATATAGATGAGGCAAATGGTGGCCTCAATGAGTCTGCAACGCTGATTTGATGCACGATCAGCCATTTTGAGCATCGTCACTCCATTAATCACGACCATTTCAGCAGAAGGATGAATCCCCCCACTCACCAGCGCTACATAAAGGGATCATCAACAACTTGCAGCTGACTTGCTTTTGCATTTCTACGGGCTCTGTGTAAGTTTGTGCAACAGTTTGGAACTTTCTAGAGTTGCTTAAAGTTGCAGAGGTGACAGGGAGTGGTGCTGCAAGTGGAGAACGCCTTGCTTCTCATCGGAAAGGTTCTGCTCATACCACTTGCTCCCAGTCATGCGGGGTCTAATTATAGTCCCCTCATGTATGACAGGGAGACGGAGCGGAGGCAGTGAAGAAGAGGACAATAAGCTCACAGAGGGAGGAGGAGGATGGGTAGGAGGGCTCTCAGCAGGAAGCTTTACCCACCCAGGGTCTTCCGAGAGCACTTCTCCTGTCTTCACTTGAGCCTGGAGCAGTGTATTCGGAGGCTCCACTTCACCAAGAAGGCACTTCACCCAGAACTCTGCCACCTCTTGGAACCAGGGCTGCAGCCTCAGAGCAGTGCAACGATGGGTCTCCCAGTGGTCCTCAAGGTCACTGTGGCCCTCAATTGTTTCACCACCGGATCCTTCCAGTCTGGAGCAGGAAACATAGCTAACATCTCCCAGTTCACCATCCATCACTGCATCTGGAAGGTCACAGAGGCTCTGTACTCCAGGAGAAGGGACTTCATTGTCTTCCCTCT